>NC_090233.1:43697841-43997841 GCF_024489055.1 Chanodichthys erythropterus
ATATCTATATTTGCCCCTAAAATGAAAGTACTTACAAGCCTCAGCAGTTTAATGTTTAGCAGTAAAATATTTTGCCAAGTCACATTTTACAGTTTAGCTTTTACAGTCAGTGCCAAACAGAGTTCTCTGAATATCATACATCAGTAGCGTTACTATTGTCTAGCTTTTGATATGTTTTGAGAGGTCTATAATAAGAAAATCCTCAAAGTATCGCTGATGTTTTTTAAAAATCTGATTTGGCTTCCAACTAACCAAAGTGGCTTAATGCTGTCTCAGTCTCAGCAAAGCTATGCAGTTTCTTGAAGGTGTTATTTAGGCCTATAAATGAGATTACACTGTAAATGATCATTGCTGTAGGCCTGCTGTCCTTGATCTAAGCCTGTCTTCATCTGAAAACCTTTTTTTTTTATTATTATTTGTGCATATATTTTTATTGTTAACACTGTATGGTATGATGTGTGTATGCTTTGTGACAGTACATACTGTGTGTGTGTATATCTGTGTATGGGTAAATGTGTGCTTATCTGTGTATATTTTGTACAGGGTTACAGTGATCGACTCAAAAGATGAATACTGTGTGTACACATTTTTGGTGACTGCAATGGATGAAGCTTTAATGTACGTACATCGCTGAAACTTTTCAGTGTTTATTTGTCATTGCAGCACTGTCCCTAAGAGCCAGCCATCCTGAGACATTGCTGATCAAAACTGCATGTATTAAACTTTTCGGGTGTGTGTGTTCTCATCTCTCCAGAGAATGTCGCACTGTTGTGTGTTTTATGGCAGAAAAATACAGAAGAATATAACTGTCATATTTTGTGAAGGTAATAAAGATGTGTTAAAAAGTGTCTGTGCCTGGAAATCCTTATTAGAATGTGAAGAGGATGAATTCTGGCCATGAGAAAAGACTGGTCAGATGTGGTTGTTGTAGTGTCAAAAGATTCAATATCAAAAATATTGTAGTTAGTTCACACCAAAATGACCCCAAAATTCTGTTATTTACTCATCATCATGTCATTCCAAACCTACTGTATATAACACACAAAAGAAGATATTTTGAAGAACTGTTTTTGTCCATACAATGAAAGTAAACTAAACAAATTAGATCACATTACAGTATCTTGCTCTTTGGTCTTGATGCTATATTAAAATACAGACATTAGAAATGAAACTCAGAAAAAGGACAACTTGAATAAAATGTATTTTATTTTTTCTCACTCATACTGATTAACAACCCTAACCTACAACACAGTGTTATAGTTTTGAGTGTCTGATGCTGTTTTTTCACGCTGTGATTGTTTTTGTTTAGTGTTTTATAGTTTTTCAGTAGATTTTTTTTTTGTTGTTGTTTAAAATGTTAATAAAACATATTTGTGTTCTTTTAGTAAGAAGGAAACTAAATGCATTTTTACAGGAAAATAAATATAGAATTAGATTTCAGTGCTTTCAAAATCTGTGATTATTTGTGACTAAATATTTTATTTTATACAC
This sequence comes from Chanodichthys erythropterus, assembly GCF_024489055.1. Taxonomy (NCBI): domain Eukaryota; kingdom Metazoa; phylum Chordata; class Actinopteri; order Cypriniformes; family Xenocyprididae; genus Chanodichthys; species Chanodichthys erythropterus. The sequence continues at coordinate 43,699,333 of NC_090233.1, forward strand.
TACTTTTTGTTTAACATGCATGTTTTAATTATTAATAATAATCAGTGATTTATATTAATAATAATTGCATTACAAAGCATACAAAGCAAAGCATGCTTTATTAAGCTCCAGTTTATGAATTTTAGATTACTGTGATACCTGTTATGAATAGTAATTGTTGTATTCACATAATTTTCACTGCTCCAATCATGTGATCATATGCCTAAAATTGGAAACAATTTCAGAAGTGATTTATTTCATGTTTACCACATGCATAGAAGCATTTAAGAAACAATAAAATATATTTACCGGCCCTCGAAACTGATTGGCTGGCATGCTGTTACAAGAGTGCTGCAGAAAGAATGCAGCCTTGTCAGACACCTTTACTAATATTAAACCATTTCACGAGTTCACATTTACATATAATTAAATACAGTAAAAGTTATGCGTATTTGGCGTGCTGTCTGGGGGGAGGGCTCCGGACTCTGAATTTTGGCCCAAACCCAGAGCACTCCACTCGGTTGTGGTAAAAATAGATAGAACTTGAGGTGAGGAGATGGGGAGTAGAGGAGGGATGCTGATAAACTATCAAACGAACAGAGGTAAGTCTGCTGTATTATACCTCTTGATTAACTGAATGCTCTTTGTTAATAAAACATCATTTTGTGTTTCCTCATTCTGTTCAAACAGTTGCTTCCATTGATCCATCGATGACTTCCACATATATAATCAGTTTGAAGTTTCTTCCATGCAGTTAATTCTGGTGTTGTTGCCGTTGTCACAAGACTGTGATCTTCTGTCAAGAACATCAGGCCAATCCTCTCGTGTCCAGAAGGTGGTTTCATAGATGCAAACTCCTCACCTTTCAGCGACAACTCACCTTTTTGAGATCAAAATAGGTCACTTATGGGATTTGCGTATAGATCCAATGAAAAAGTGTGGTCTGAGATGTGGGAACGGTGAAGAGAGAGAGGGCAAATAGTTTGCGTTTTGCTCAGTATTGCCGTCTAATCAGCCAATATTGTCTTAAATAGCCATAGCACTTCATGCAGCTTCTGAAGAAAGAAGAAAAAAATGAGGTTGAGATCATGCTGGAGGATTTGATGGAAACCGAATATGATTAAGTAATAGGCCCATTGTAATGAATGTCATTGCATTGCATCTTATTTTTTGAAACTGTTGTAATCAGCTGTTGTTGTTATAAATTTCACTTAAATTACTCTGGAAACATTCTTGCCTTTTTCCTTTTCTTCCAGGCCAAGAGAAACTGGTTAAAGCAGATAAGGACATGAAGAGAAAGAAAGTCGACTTTAAAGCTGGCAGAGTGCTTTGTGTGAATAAACATCATGTCACTGATATTCCTCTGTGTGTCTGTCTCTTGAAAACAGGGGAAAACTTATAGGGGGTCAGTGGAGAGTCCTTCGCTTCCCCAGTTCAATTCCTTGCTGAGTTGGGAGGCTTTTCTTTGTGGAGTTTGCATGTTTGTTGTGTATGGATTGCGCAGGTGTTTCTTTTACTGTACGCACTCTGGTTTCCCCAAAGGAGATTGCTGAAGGGATGATGTATTTTTGTAGGAAATGAGTTGCATTTTAGCACTTGCGGTTCCATCGTCCTGAAGTTAGTGGGCTTTTTGAATGGGTTTTTGGTTAAATGTCTGAAATAAGGTCTGGTTAACACAAGCTCAAGATATTTAATGTTTTAGCCTACTCGACATAAAATACACCAGTAATATGTTTTTTAAAGCTTTTACTTGTCTTGGAAAAGGCAGTTGCTAACAAGTGGCTAAATGGGACTAAAGAGGTTGTTGGGAACATTAAACCTTATCACCAAACAGGAAAACTCATACACACTAGTCGCTTTTACAGACTCATTGCTTTTATAAACACACTGGCTGCGTTCACACAATGTTGTAATTACAGTAATTATAAGGTGACTCAATTATGCGTTTCTATAGCAACACTATCAAGACCAATATGAACAAAGCCACTGAAAGGCAAGCCTGCAACATTTAGCCAAAAAAAGGTAATGGCTAATGCTAACGCCCCGCCCCTGGCGGTACACAAGGAAGGAGACCAGAAGCTGTTTTTTTGAATGGATGTCAATGGATGAGAGGCTTCACTGTGCTGATTAAACAGCTTTTGTGGGGAAATAGCTAATCATTTAATTAATCAACAGAAAGTATTGTTTAGTGTAAAACATGCTGAAGATTAGCAAACAAATATTCAGCATGTTTTACACTGAACAATACTTTCGTTGGAAACTACATGTAGATTTTAGCTTGATAAAAATTTATTTTTTTAAGAGAAGGCAGACTAGGGAATGTTGCGACTGATGTCACGATAGGCTGAGAGGTGAGCACGTGATTAAGTTAGCCGTTACGCTTTCTCCAATGGTAGAGATACAGACCTTATCTCCCTCAAATATACACTAACAAGAAGCTACAGTCAATAGAACGTACCATTGCAACACCGGCGCCCAGCAGCGGCCCTGCGTTTGCGGCATTTTGTGGTGAAAGCGAGTCGGCAGTCCACTAGTTTCTATGGCAATATCAGCTGCTTTGTTAAAAAAAAAAAGTACATTAAAGCTAAAATGAAACTTGAATGATGACAACACAGAATAAAATACTAGTAATCATCAAATCCTTTCAACAGTTTACTGTACAGACTTTGTGTTTAAGTCTTCCACTTTTTCACAAAACGTTTTCTCTTTAGCAACCCAATCAGTTTGAGTTAAAATTCTTTAAAATATCTAGTATTAGCAATATAAACACTGAATTAATACCAACATTAAATTCATGCATCAAAAAATTGGGAATGTTGGACAATAAATAGGCTATATGAATATAACAGCTTGATTTTGCAGTGTTGTGTAATGTCCGTTAAAGCAAAAGTTTCAATTCAATTCACATTTATTTGTATAGCGCTTTTCACGATACATATAATTTCAAAGCAGCTTTACAGATAATGCATGTCAACATTACAATTTAAAGAATGCAGTTAGCAAATAATGTAATAATTTAGGCAATTAATTTACAATCACTGTTAGCAGTTTAACTGAAGCAATGAGCTCCTGGAAAAATGAATTACATTAACTATAATTAGGATATAGAAATTGGGCAATGTGCATGTTGATCCAGATGATTGCCACTTCTGAAGTCCTCGCAGGAGTTGGCGCTGTCCAAAAAGTGTCCAAAAGTGGGAATTATGCAATAACGGACACAGCAATGCATCATACAAGTTCATTATGTTTGTAGCGTGATCCATTACAAATATTTTAATTTAGACCTAGTGGAGTGATATACTCCACTAGGTCTGAAATATAGGCCTATTGTTCGCTGCAAACATGATGATCTTAAATTGATTAATTATTAATTTACTATTAATAAATGTGTAAAGTTTCATAAAATGGAAATACTCAAGCTAACTACCTCAGATGGTTGTTGGATTCTACAACTGATAAAATAAAACATATAAGGCAATACAACATTTACTGTAGGAGTCATACAATTGGTGACTTAATTTAAAAAAACTGTTCTATTGCGCTTCTGATTTGTCAGTGAAATTCGCCGATTTTGCGTGCGTAAGATGTGAAGGATTCAATGGTCCAGTTAGTATTTTCACCCCATAATGGCGGCCGCGCTACCGGAGCGCCATCTAGTGGCTGTTACCCAAAATTTTTTGGGTAACAGCCAATTGGTGCGTCTCAATCAGCTCCCTAGTTCAGTAGTCAGGGCACTGATCAGGGAATCAGCCACATACATTTACATGATATACTGATTCACGACCTAGGGAGCTAGGGAGCTGATTGAGACGCAGGGCATGTCTCCCTGTAATAATACGATCTCTGATATGAATCTGCAGCGGTCAGGTGGTACAGTAGTCGCGTGGCTCCAAAAGTCAGTTGAAATTACATCACAGTTATAACATCGTACATCTAGCGATTTTACTACTTAATTAATTTTTATTTGATGTGCATTAAAACGCTGACATTAAATGACAAAAAAGTAATTAAATTAATATATTCAAATCTACATCTGTGAGGGTCTTTCTAGGCTGGGGATCGTGCCATATGCTCACTCTGTATTTTTTGGGAAGATCATATGGACAAAAGTGGTCAACGTGAAAAATATGGGAAAATTTATGTTTTTTTTTTTTTTTTCTGTAAGTGTTTAAAATGCTTCTAACATTTAATGGAACATAGTTTTGAACGCAAGTCTTTCTTCCACCCACATTTGCATTGACTGATTGGAAATGTATTTTCATGTGCCCTAAAATATATTTCTAAATGTATTTTCTTGCCCCTGAAATACATTTTAAATATATTTTAAGTATATGGTTGAAACAAAATATATTTTCAGTTTAAAAAAAATATATATTTCATCAAACTTCACTGTTTACCACATATATTTACCTTATAATTCAAATATATTTTCCGTCTGGTTGCTGTTGTGCAGAAACATTGTATCTCTGAATTTCGTAATTTCTTATTTATTTTCTTTTCATAAATCGTAATGGTCCTCCTTTACGTTTCTCTGTGGGTTTTGAAATATTTATTTAACCAGTGAAAATGTTTAAAAAGAGCTTGTGACTAAGCCTCGTAATCCCATTGGCTCTTCAAACTGTCAGTCAAACCTCACAACTCCACGCGACTCTATCGTTAAAGAAGTGCTACAGGCCGTTTGAAGAGAGATCTCTGCTTGTTTACAATATTAGGGTAAATAAACAACTGTTTGTTTGAATAAGTACAGCACTTTCTTTACTCAAGAAACATATGTAAAAACTCATGTTGTATGTGTTTGAGGAGCAAAGAAGAGTGTCTTGCATTTGTCACCAAGTCATAGCCAGTTTTAAATAGTCTATGTGTTGCGCTAATTAAAAATGCTTAGTCACTCTTTGTATTTGTATTACATGTTCAATTTTAATCTAACGAAACAGCATATGTCTCCATTCACTCAAACTCTTCTTGTGTTCCACTGTGACATCACTGTGATCGGCGCATTGGATGAGTTCGATCAGAACGTTCGATGAGTAAAAGCTCGAGTGCGGAGGCAAAGTTCCTTTTGTAGCGAGTCGGCGAGTTTTGTGAGTATGCTCTTTACACAGGGATTGGGGATCTGAATTTTAATCTTTCTGCTGAAATAGTAGAATGTTATTTGTATTTACTGTACATTTAGATAAATAAATAGGCATGCAGTGGTGGTTTGTGTGGAAATGGGAGGCTGATATCTAAATAAATAGCTAATGATCAAAAGAAAAAATGATAACTTGATCATTTATGTTTCATTGACCAACCGACTGCAGATCTGATGACACACTGAGGTGATAGTGAAAGTTGATTGACCTTAAGCTGATTTGTGTAGTTTCTTTTTGGGCATAATAGAAAAATTTGATATACATTTGCTCTCAGCCTCCCTTCACTTTTCTGATAGACCACCACTGGGCATACACAATAGGCCTGTACTTTTTATACATGGGTATACTTTGTTTTCCACGTTCTGCTCATTCTTAATCGCGTGCATAGTCGTGTCTGCACAGCTATTAATGGATGGATGAGTTTGACATATGCACACTATATGTCAAATTGCTTAATTATACTCTACCAGTTGCTTAATTATACTCTACCACATGTCAAAGGGCAGCACTGAATCGTGTCAATATTCCTGTGTCTTAACATTCACCTAGTGTATGCGCTAGAGATGCACCGATCGATCGGCCAGGGATCGGAATCGACCGATTTCCCTCATGATCGGCCGATCATTCTCACTCCGATTCTGAGTTCTCGCTCTCTTCTCTGTCACGGTGAAGTGACACACCCGCACGGGCGTCTCCTCTCAGTCGTCTCATTCGCTAAATAGTGCTTGTATTGCGCATAATTTAAGTCTTGCCGCAGGTTTCACATGTTGAACATCGTTTATAAACTCTTAAAGGGACAGCAGTCCAATATTCCTGCTGCTGTCATGGTAATCAAAGAACAAAAGACAAATAAGTTTTATAACTTTAATGGTAAGAATTGATCTGTATTAATATTTACAATAAAGACTACAGAAATTAAGGTAACCAATGCAAAGTAACACTGAATGTGTTATTTTACATTTGATTACTTTAATTTCTGTAGTATTTCTTACCCAGTTAACCTGGAAAATTGCAATCGGTGCATGCGCAGTTGTACACACACCGTCAGTGCAAACACCTTCTGATGATGAAAATTGCAGAACGCAGATGACATAAATATACTTTGGGCTTAAAACAACAAGCTTTCAGGTTCTTATACTGTATGTTTACTCATCTTACTTCTTCCCTTTCTCTTTATTTCATAGTTTCACAGTTACAGATTGCATATAGTCATTTCACCATCACATCAAACATTGGAATCTATTGGAGTATGTCAACCATGCCCAGTATTTATTCTGATGAGCTCACCATGGCCCTTGCTGCTGGAAAGTGGTGGGCGATGGTGGAAATTGCATCCCCTATATCCGAGGAGCCCGAGTATTGGGGCATGTGGGGGGATTTCGTGGAGGCTCAAGACACTTTATGCCCCACATCCCTGGTCTTCAGTGATGCATCTGAGAAGGCCCAGAGAAGGTCCCAGCACTCTGGCTTCTCAGATGCAACACGGAAGACCACAAAGCGGTCAAGGCAGAAGAAGATTGCTCAGGGAGGACCTGTCCCTGCCAGGTCCAAACAGGGAGCATCTGTGCCTGATTGGTCCCCACATGGGACACCTGTGGCTGCTCCAAAGGTACTTGCAGACTACCCTCATAGAGCATTCTAAGAAGTGAAGCACTCATTTAAAATGTGCAGCATTACAATACTATATCTGTTCCATCAACAGGACAATGCAGGTGTGGACCCAAAAGGTGTGCCGGTGCATTCTGGGACCCCACAGCGAGCACCCGTGCCTGATTGGTCCCCACATGGGACACCTGTGGCTGCTGCAAAGGTGCTTACAGACAACCCACATAGAGCATTCTAAAAAGTGAAGCACTCATTTAACATGTGCAGCATTACAATACTATATCTGTTCCCTCAACAGGACAATGTAGGTCTGTGTCAGGCACCTCCACGAAAACTATATGTGGAAACTGACAACCGAATTGAAAAGACTCAGCAGCAGAACTTTAATCTGGAGAGCCACAACCATCAAGCTTCTGGGAGGAGACCGGAAATTCGGAGCAGCCTTCGGCGTGGGTCCCAGCTGAGCCGCAAAAAAACATCGGTTAGACCCTCTTATCTCTCAGTTTTACTTAGATTTAAAAAAAGAATCACTGTCATAATTTAATCTGGGATGACAATCATATCCTTTTCAGTTCAGCCCCTTCATATTGAAATGGTAGAAGCCATTTGTCTTTAAATTTAATTTAAGGATCACTCATTAAATTTGGTCAGCATTACATAATTTTATCTGTTCCTTCAACAGGACAATGCAGTTGTGGACCCAAAAGGTGTGCTGGTGCATTCAGGGACCCCAAAGGGAGCACCCGTGCCTGATGGGTCCCCACATGGGACACCTGCGGCTGCTCCAAAGGTGCTATATGTGGAAAATGTCAACCTAAATGAAAAGAAGCAGCAGCAGAACTTTAATCTGGAGAACCACAACCATCAAGCTTCTCTGAGGAGACCGGAAATTCGGAGCAGCCTTCGGCGTGGGTCCCAGCTGAGCCGCATAAAAACATCGGTTAGACCCTCCTATCTCTCATTTTTACTTAGATTTAAAAAAAGAATCACTGTCATAATTTAATCTGGGATGACAATCATATCCTTTTCAGTTCAGCCCCTTCATATTGAAATGGTAGAAGCCATTTGTCTTTAAATTTACTTTAAGGATCTCTCATCAAATTTGGTCAGCATTACATGATTATGTCTGTTCCTTCAACAGGACAATGCAGTTGTGGACCCAAAAGGTGTGCCGGTGCATTCGGGGACCCCACAGGTAGCACCCGTGCCTGATGGGTCCCTACATGGGACACCTGTGGCTGCTCCAAAGGTGCTATATGTGGAAACTGTCAACCTAAATGAAAAGACGCAGCAGAACTTAAATCTGGAGAGCCACAACCATCAAGCTTCTCGGAGGAGACCGGAAATTCGGAGCAGCCTTCGGCGTGGGTCCCAGCTGAGCCGCAAAAAAACATTGGTTAGACCCTCCTATCTCTCAGTTTTACTTAGATTTAAAAAATTAAACACTGTCATAATTTAATCTGGGATGACAATCATATCCTTTTCAGTTCAGCCCCTTCATATTGAAATGGTAGAAGCCATTTGTCTTTAAATTTAATTTAAGGATCACTCATTAAATTTGGTCAGCATTACATAATTTTGTCTGTTCCTTCAACAGGACAATGCAGTTGTGGACCCAAAAGGTGTGCTGGTGCATTCGGGGACCCCAAATGGAGCACCCGTGCCTGATGGGTCCCCACATGTGACACCTGTGGCTGCTCCAAAGGTGCTATATGTGGAAACTGTCAACCTAAATGAAAATACGCAGCAGCAGAACTTAAATCTGGAGAGCCACAACCATCAAGCTTCTCGGAGGAGACCGGAAATTCGGAGCAGCCTTCGGCGTGGGTCCCAGCTGAGCCGCAAAAAAACATTGGTTAGACCCTCCTATCTCTCAGTTTTACTTAGATTTAAAAAATGAAACACTGTCATAATTTAATCTGGGATGACAATCATATCCTTTTCAGTTCAGCTCTTTCATATTGAAATGGTAGAAGCCATTTGTCTTTAAATTTACTTTAAGGATCTCTCATCAAATTTGGTCAGCATTACATGATTATGTCTGTCCCTTCAACAGGACAATGCAGGTGTGGACCCTAAAGGTGTGCCGAAGCATTTGGGGACCCCACAGGTAGCACCCGTGCCTGATGGGTCCCCACATGGGACACCTGTGGCTGCTCCAAAGGTGCTATATATGGAAACTGACAACCTAAATGAAAAGACGCAGCAGAACTTTAATCTGGAGAGCCACAACCATCAAGCTTCTCGGAGGAGACCGGAAATTCGGAGCAGCCTTCGGCGTGGGTCCCAGCTGAGCCGCAAAAAAACATTGGTTAGACCCTCCTATCTCTCAGTTTTACTTAGATTTAAAAAATTAAACACTGTCATAATTTAATCTGGGATGACAATCATATCCTTTTCAGTTCAGCCCCTTCATATTGAAATGGTAGAAGCCATTTGTCTTTAAATTTAATTTAAGGATCACTCATTAAATTTGGTCAGCATTACATACTTTTGTCTGTTCCTTCAACAGGACAATGCAGTTGTGGACCCAAAAGGTGTGCTGGTGCATTCGGGGACCCCAAAGGGAGCACCCGTGCCTGATGGGTCCCCACATGGGACACCTGTGGCTGCTCCAAAGGTGTTATATATGGAAACTGACAACCTAAATGAAAAGACGCAGCAGCAGAACTTTAATCTGGAGAGCCACAACCATCAAGCTTCTCGGAGGAGACCGGAAATTCGGAGCAGCCTTCGGCGTGGGTCCCAGCTGAGCCGCAAAAAAACATCGGTTAGACCCTCCTATCTCTCAGTTTTACTTAGATTTAAAAAAAAGAATCACTGTCATAATTTAATCTGGGATGACAATCATATCCTTTTCAGTTCAGCCCCTTCATATTGAAATGGTAGAAGCCATTTGTCTTTAAATTTACTTTAAGGATCTCTCATCAAATTTGGTCAGCATTACATCATTTTGTCTGTTCCTTCAAAAGGACAATGCAGGTGTGGACCCTAAAGGTGTGCCGGTGCATTCGGGGACACCACAGGTAACACCCGTGCCTGATGGGTCCCCACATGGGACACCTGTGGCTGCTCCAAAGGTGTTATATATGGAAACTGACAACCTAAATGAAAAGACGCAGCAGCAGAACTTTAATCTGGAGAGCCACAACCATCAAGCTTCTCGGAGGAGACCGGAAATTCGGAGCAGCCTTCGGCGTGGGTCCCAGCTGAGCCGCAAAAAAACATTGGTTAGACCCTCCTATCTCTCAGTTTTACTTAGATTTAAAAAATGAAACACTGTCATAATTTAATCTGGGATGACAATCATATCCTTTTCAGTTCAGCCCTTTCATATTGAAATGGTAGAAGCCATTTGTCTTTAAATTTAATTTAAGGATCACTCATTAAATTTGGTCAGCATTACATGATTATGTCTGTCCCTTCAACAGGACAATGCAGGTGTGGACCCTAAAGGTGTGCCGAAGCATTTGGGGACCCCACAGGTAGCACCCGTGCCTGATGGGTCCCCACATGGGACACCTGTGGCTGCTCCAAAGGTGCTATATATGGAAACTGACAACCTAAATGAAAAGACGCAGCAGAACTTTAATCTGGAGAGCCACAACCATCAAGCTTCTCGGAGGAGACCGGAAATTCGGAGCAGCCTTCGGCGTGGGTCCCAGCTGAGCCGCAAAAAAACATCGGTTAGACCCTCCTATCTCTCAGTTTTACTTAGATTTAAAAAATGAAACACTGTCATAATTTAATCTGGGATGACAATCATATCCTTTTCAGTTCAGCCCTTTCATATAGAAATGGTAGAAGCCATTTGTCTTTAAATTTAATTTAAGGATCACTCATTAAATTTGGTCAGCATTACATGATTATGTCTGTCCCTTCAACAGGACAATGCAGGTGTGGACCCTAAAGGTGTGCCGAAGCATTTGGGGACCCCACAGGTAGCACCCGTGCCTGATGGGTCCCCACATGGGACACCTGTGGCTGCTCCAAAGGTGATATATATGGAAACTGACAACCTAAATGAAAAGACGCAGCAGAACTTTAATCTGGAGAGCCACAACCATCAAGCTTCTCGGAGGAGACCAGAAATTCGGAGCAGCCTTCGGCGTGGGTCCCAGCTGAGCCGGAAAAGAGCATTGGTTAGACCCTCCTATCTCTCAGTTTTACTTAGATTTAAAAATGGATTTAAGGATCACTCATTAGATTTGGTCAGCATTGCATGATTATGTCTGTTCCTTCAACAGGACAATGCAGGTGTGGACCAGTCACCCCCCAGAAAAAAGCAGCGCATGGCAATCGAAGTCAAGGTTCAACAGTCAGAGCAAGGCAGCTTAATGCAAATGGACCATTTATGTAGCATGTTCACAAAGTTTTGTATAATTTCAAATGACAACCTAAATGAAAAGATGCAGCAGAACTTTAATCTGGAGAGCCACAAACATCAAGCTTCTCAGAGGAGACCGGAAATTCGGAGCAGCCTTCGGCGTGGGTCCCAGCTGAGCCGCAAAAAAACATCGGTTAGACCCTCCTATCTCTCATTTTTACTTAGATTTAAAAAAAGAATCACTGTCATAATTTAATCTGGGATGACAATCATATCCTTTTCAGTTCAGCCCCTTCATATTGAAATGGTAGAAGCCATTTGTCTTTAAATTTACTTTAAGGATTTCTCATCAAATTTGGTCAGCATTACATGATTATGTCTGTTCCTTCAACAGGACAATGCAGGTGTGGACCCTAAAGGTGTGCCGGTGCATTCGGGGACCCCACAGGTAGCACCCGTGCCTGATGGGTCCCCACATGGGACACCTGTGGCTGCTCCAAAGGTCCTATATATGGAAACTGACAACCTAAATGAAAAGACGCAGCAGCAGAACTTTAATCTGGAGAGCCACAACCATCAAGCTTCTCGGAGGAGACCGGAAATTCGGAGCAGCCTTCGGCGTGGGTCCCAGCTGAGCCGCAAAAAAACATCGGTTAGACCCTCCTATCTCTCAGTTTTACTTAGATTTAAAAAATGAAACACTGTCATAATTTAATCTGGGATGACAATCATATCCTTTTCAGTTCAGCCCCTTGATATTGAAATGGTAGAAGCCATTTGTCTTTAAATTTAATGTAAGGATCACTCATTAAATTTGGTCAGCATTACATGATTATGTCTGTCCCTTCAACAGGACAATGCAGGTGTGGACCCTAAAGGTGTGCCGGTGCATTCGGGGACCCCACAGGTAGCACCCGTGCCTGATGGGTCCCCACATGGGACACCTGTGGCTGCTCCAAAGGTGATATATATGGAAACTGACAACCTAAATGAAAAGACGCAGCAGAAATTAAATCTGGAGAGCCACAACCATCAAGCTTCTCGGAGGAGACCGGAAATTCGGAGCAGCCTTCGGCGTGGGTCCCAGCTGAGCCGCAAAAAAACATCGGTTAGACCCTCCTATCTCTCAGTTTTACTTAGATTTACAAAAAGAATCACTGTCATAATTTAATCTGGGATGACAATCATATCCTTTTCAGTTCAGCCCCTTCATATTGAAATGGTAGAAGCCATTTGTCTTTAAATTTACTTTAAGGATCTCTCATCAAATTTGGTCAGCATTACATGATTATGTCTGTTCCTTCAACAGGACAATGCAGGTGTGGACCCTAAAGGTGTGCCGGTGCATTCTGGGACCCCACAGGTAGCACCCATGCCTGATGGGTCCCCACATGGGACACCCGTGGCTGCTCCAAAGGTGCTAAATGTGGAAACTGAAAACCTAAATGAAAAGACGCAGCAGAACTTTAATCTGGAGAGCCATAACCATCAAGCTTCTCGGAGGAGACCAGAAATTCGGAGCAGCCTTCGGCGTGGGTCAAAGCTGAGCCGCAAAAAAACATCGGTTAGACCCTCCTATCTCTCAGTTTTACTTAGATTTAAAAAAGAATCACTGTCATAATTGAATCTGGGATGACAATCATATCCTTTTCAGTTCAGCCCCTTCATATTGAAATGGTAGAAGCCATTTGTGTTTAAATTTACTTTAAGGATCTCTCATCAAATTTGGTCAGCATTACATGATTATGTCTGTTCCTTCAACAGGACAATGCAGGTGTGGACCCTAAAGGTGTGCCGGTGCATTCGGGGACTCCACAGGTAGCACCCGTGCCTGATGGGTCCCCACATGGGACACCCGTGGCTGCTCCAAAGGTGCTATATGTGGAAAATGACAACCTAAATGAAAAGACGCAGCAGCAGAACTTTAATCTGGAGAGCCACAACCATCAAGCTTCTCGGAGGAGACCAGAAATTCAGAGCAGCCTTCGGCGTGGGTCCCAGCTGAGCCGGAAAAGAGCATTGGTTAGACCCTCCTATCTCTCAGTTTTACTTAGATTTAAAAATGGATTTAAGGATCACTCATTAGATTTGGTCAGCATTGCATGATTATGTCTGTTCCTTCAACAGGACAATGCAGGTGTGGACCAGTCACCCCCCAGAAAAAAGCAGCGCATGGCAATCGAAGTCAAGGTCCAACAGTCAGAGCAAGGCAGCTTAATGCAAATGGACCATTTATGTAGCATGTTCACAAAGTTTTGTATAATTTCAAATGACAACCTAAATGAAAAGATGCAGCAGAACTTTAATCTGGAGAGCCACAACCATCAAGCTTCTCAGAGGAGACCGGAAATTCGGAGCAGCCTTCGGCGTGGGTCCCAGCTGAGCTGCAAAAAAACATCGGTTAGACCCTCCTATCTCTCAGTTTTACTTAGATTTAAAAAATGAAACACTGTCATAATTTAATCTGGGATGACAATCATATCCTTTTCAGTTCAGCCCCTTCATATTGAAATGGTAGAAGCCATTTGTCTTTAAATTTACTTTAAGGATCTCTCATCAAATTTGGTCAGCATTACATAATTTTGTCTGTTCCTTCAACAGGACAATGCAGGTGTGGACCCTAAAGGTGTGCCGGTGCATTCGGGGACCCCACAGGTAGCACCCGTGCCTGATGAGTCCCCACATGGGACACCTGTGGCTGCTCCAAAGGTGCTAAATATGGAAACTGACAACCTAAATGAAAATACGCAGCAGCACAACTTAAATCTGGAGAGCCACATCCATCAAGCTTCTCGGAGGAGACCGGAAATTCGGAGCAGCCTTCAGCGTGGGTCCCAGCTGAGCCGCAAAAAAACATCGGTTAGACCCTCCTATCTCTCAGTTTTACTTAGATTTAAAAAATTAAACACTGTCATAATTTAATCTGGGATGACAATCATATCTTTTTCAGTTCAGCCCCTTGATATTGAGCCGCAAAAAAACATCGGTTAGACCCTCCTATCTCTCAGTTTTACTTAGATTTAAAAAATGAAACACTGTCATAATTTAATCTGGGATGACAATCATATCTTTTTCAGTTCAGCCCCTTGATATTGAAATGGTAGAAGCCATTTGTCTTTAAATTTAATTTAAGGATCACTCATTAAATTTGGTCAGCATTACATGATTATGTCTGTCCCTTCAACAGGACAATGCAGGTGTGGACCCTAAAGGTGTGCCGGTGCATTCGGGGACCCCACAGGTAGCACCCGTGCCTGATGGGTCCCCACATGGGACACCTGTGGCTGCTCCAAAGGTGATATATATGGAAACTGACAACCTAAATGAAAAGACGCAGCAGAAATTAAATCTGGAGAGCCACAACCATCAAGCTTCTCGGAGGAGACCGGAAATTCGGAGCAGCCTTCGGCGTGGGTCCCAGCTGAGCCGCAAAAAAACATCGGTTAGACCCTCCTATCTCTCATTTTTACTTAGATTTAAAAAATTAAACACTGTCATAATTTAATCTGGGATGACAATCAGATCCTTTTCAGTTCAGCCCCTTCATATTGAAATGGTAGAAGCCATTTGTCTGTAAATTTACTTTAAGGATCTCTCATCAGATTTGGCCAGCATTACATAATTTTGTCTGTTCCTTCAACAGGACAATGCAGGTGTGGACCCTAAAGGTGTGCCGGTGCATTTGGGGACCCCACAGGTAGCACCCGTGTCTGATGGGTCCCCACATGGGACACCTGTGGCTGCTCCAAAGGTGCTATATATGGAAACTGACAACCTAAATGAAAATACGCAGCAGCAGAACTTAAATCTGGAGAGCCACATCCATCAAGCTTCTCGGAGGAGACCGGAAATTCGGAGCAGCCTTCGGCGTGGGTCCCAGCTGAGCCGCAAAAAAACATCGGTTAGACCCTCCTATCTCTCAGTTTTACTTAGATTTAAAAAATTAAACACTGTCATAATTTAATCTGGGATGACAATCATATCCTTTTCAGTTCAGCCCCTTCATATTGAAATGGTAGAAGCCATTTGTCTTTAAATTTACTTTAAGGATCTCTCATTAAATTTGGTCAGCATTACATAATTATGTCTGTTCCTTCAACAGGACAATGCAGGTGTGGACCCTAAAGGTGTGCCGGTGCATTCGGGGACCCCACAGGTAGCACATGTGCCTGATGGGTCCCCACATGGGACACCTGTGGCTTCTCCAAAGGTGCTATATGTGAAAACTGTCAACCTAAATGAAAATACGCAGCAGCAGAACTTTAATCTGGAGAGCCACAACCATCAATCTTCTCGGTGGAGACCGGAAATTCGGGGCAGCCTTCGGCGTGGGTCCCAGCTGAGCCAGAAAAGAGCATTGGTTAGAACCTCCTATCTCTCAGTTTTACTTAGATTTAAAAATGGATTTAAGGATCACTCATTAGATTTGGTCAGCATTGCATGATTATGTCTGTTCCTTCAACAGGACAATGCAGGTGTGGACCAGTCACCCCCCAGAAAAAAGCAGCGCATGGCAATCGAAGTCAAGGTCCAACAGTCAGAGCAAGGCAGCTTAACGCAAATGGACCATTTATGTAGCATGTTCACAAAGTTTTGTATAATTTCAAATATTTAATATTTATAATATTGGTGGTGGTGAAGTGGTATGAAAAAGTGCTTGCCCCATTCCTGATTTTTTATTTTTTTGCATGTTTATCACACTTTAATGTTTCAGATCATCAAATAAATTTAAATATGAATCAAAGGTAACACAAGTAAACACAAAATGCAGTTTTTAAATGAAGGTTTTTATTATGAAGGGAAAACAAAATCCAAACCCACATGGCCTTGTGTGAAAAAGTGCTGTTAAAACATATCTGTGGTTTATCACACCTGAGTTCAGTTTCTCTAGCCACAATCAAGAAATCACTTAAATAGGACCTGCCTGACAAAGTGAAGTAGACCAAGAGATTCTTCAGGTGTCATCATGTTGAGATCCAAAGAAATTCAGGAACAAATGAGGAAGAAAGTATTTGAGATCTATCAGTCTGGAAAAGGTTATAAAGCCATTTCTAAAGCTTTGGGACTCCAGCGAGAGCCATTATCCACAAATGGCGAAAACATGGAACAGTGGTGAACCTTCCCAGGAGTGGCCGGCTGACCAAAATTACCCCAAGAGCGCAGCGACGACTCATCCAAGAGATCACAAAAGACCCCACAATAACATCCAAAGAACTGCAGGCCTCACTTGCCCGTTGCTGAGCAAAAAGAACATAAATGCTCTTTTGGACTTTTGGATAAATACTCTATGGACTGACGAGACAAAAGTTGAACTTTTTGGAAGGTGTGTGTCCCCTTAAGCCTGGTATAAAAGTAATACAGCATTTCAGAAAAAGAACTTCATACCAACAGTAAAATATGGTGGTGATATAGTGTGATGGTCTGGGGCTGCTGTGATAAATGGAACCATGAATTCTGCTGTCTACCAAAAAATCCTGAAGAACAATGTCCTGCCATCTGTTTGTGACCTCAAGCTGAAATGAATTTGGGTTCTGCAGCAGGACAATGATCCAAAACACACCAGCAAGTCCACCTCTAAATGGCTGAAGAAAAACAAAATGAAGACTTTGGAGTGGCCTAGTCAAAGTCCTGACCTCAATCCTATTGAGATGCTGTCGCATGACCTTAAAAAGGAGGTTCATGCTTGAAAACCCTCCTGAATTACAACAATTCTACAAAGATGAGAGGGCCAAAATTCCTCCACAGCACTGTAACAGACTCATTGCAAGTGCTTGATTGTAGTTGTTGCTGCTAAGGGGGCCCAACTGGTTATTAGGTTTAGGGGGCAAGCACCTTTTCACACAGGGCCATGTGGGTTTGGATTTTGTTTTTCCTTCATAATAAAAACCCTCATTTAAAAACTGTATGTTGTGTTTACTTGTGTTATCTTTGATTAAATTTAAATTTAAATTTGTTTGATGATCTGAAACATTAAAGTGTAACAAACATGCAAAAAAATAAAAAAAATTAGGAAGGGGCCAGCACTTATTCACACCACTGTACATGTTTGTATAATCAATAAATTTTTTTAAAAAACTATTTATTTGTCAATGACAGTACACATTTATTAACACCGTTATATAAATGGATAACTTTCATTTGCTGTCAGTGGGCTGATTAAATGTGATAAATTTACACACTAAGCCAAAGGATAGCATTGTAATAACATTTATAATTTGTATTGTCCACAATTAAATTTTTTTACAAAACTGATTTCAGTATACATTTTCTTACATCCCAAACATCATGAGATCAAGGTTTGTTTTATTTTTGTTTTTATTTTTATCACAGGTTTAAATCTAAAGTAATGTGAAAATCTTCCCATTAACCATTGTGCTCTTTTATTTTTTATTGGATACAAACCCCACGACTTTCGGGGGAGGGGGATGGTCCCACGGTAAATATCGTGTTTCTGAGACCCTGAAAACACTGTTATTACAAGTCGCAATTCACTTTGAAACATGCAACGCATATATTTATGTAATTATATCGCAGATTTTACGATTCGAAAATCGCACTAAGCAATATCGCAAATTCTGTTTAATGTTGAAATATCATGCAGCCCTTGACTAAACTGTTTGTGTGTTTGTTGTTTAACTTAAACGTAAATTCATAAATGTAAATTCAGCTGCAGCTAAGCGACATTTGTGGGCACAACCCACAAATGTGTTTTTTTTATTTAGAGGGTCGTGACATTATTGTGAATTGGTAGTATTAGTTCCTGAATAATTTAACTCACATCTCCATGTTAAATATCTTTTTGTAAGTTAATATATGTTAAAGGCACAATATGTAATTTTCACCCTGGAGGTCACTTATTCAAAACAAAGGTGTTTTCACCCTTCACAACCAGCCGATGGCAAACAATAGGTTACTGTCGTAACCTCGGTTCTCTGAAACATTGAGTGGAGAGATCCACCTATGGGAAGGGCATCCGTACCTGACCTCTGCAGAACCATCCAATTGTACCAAATTTGGCTAGACAGACAGAAGCGCGCAGCCAATGCCAGGTAAGGCCCCGTCCCCTTACCTGAGAACATATATGGGCTTCACACACCTCTATTCTCCAGTAAGTATATTTGCTTCTTGTGCGGCAAGCGCAGCAAAGCTGGAGGATATCTCCACTGTATGTTTCAGAGAACCAGGGTTACGGCAGTAACCTATTGTTCTCTTTCACCATCTCGTGTTCGAGATCCACCTATGGGAGATGGACAGGTCCCCGATTGCCCAATACACTCACAGTGAGGTTCTGTAAGCCAGAGAAGGATGGTCACCCCAAGGGGGTGGTTCCTGATACGTCCCATTATCCTGCACCTGGTAACCCTGATGCACACACATGACTGCTGTGCACAGGCAGGACATGAAACATGTATGAGGCCCACACATGTAAATAAATCCATCAACACATACACATACACCCTGTAAATGCATATTAGGTGACATGAATGTACGCGGTCTGCCAGTCCATTCACCACTTGTTCCTTTATTACAATGTGTAAATAGGAAGGGAGAAAGGAAGAAAAAAGAGGCAGGGCTATGAAGACCCCACCCCTAAAACGCAATGTGCTACTGAGGTTCTGGTGACACCCATTAGTAATGCGCAAACATATAAGGAGAAGCTCAGCTGGCAGCAGAGCAGATGTCCTGCAGTGACACACCCCTGAACAAGGCCCAATATGCGGCTAGACATGCATTGCTTAGATATGGGACTCCCCTTGTGAGGGGGCGACCATGAAATAAAGAGCAGATCGCTCGTCCGGAAAGCAGTGGTCTGTAATGCACGGACAGGATACAGAGCATTCAGCTTTTGATCCTCCATGGAGGATAAAGGTGGAGGGTGAAATGTTACACTTTTGCTCCCTCTCTGAACTGACAGTTCATTAAAGAGAGAACACACTCTTGAGAGAGACGTGCTCACATGGAGACTGAGTTCAGCTCCAAACCCCAGAAAATCACACTTTGACTGGGTGTAAAATTGCTGCTGTTCACATTTACCCTGAACTCAAAAGATGTGATGTGTATGAGCACACGTACAGCAGGTGTCTTGCAACACTCTTTCGACTCAGCTATGATGAGCCAGTAGTCTATGTATGTCAAAATCCGCAAACCTGATATTCTCAGTGAAGCTAAGCCTGCCTCCACACACAAACAAGTCTAAGGGCTGGGTGAGAACCCGAGAGGAAGAACTTTAAATTCGTAACATGAGACTGGATAGGTGAAATGAAGAAACGTTCTGTGTGGTGGATAAATGCTTATGTGGAAAAAATCATCTTTCAGAGCGATCGAAGTGAACCAATCGTTGTGTGTTACTGAATGAGAGAGAACACAGTGGGTTAACATTCTGAAATCATGTTTCCTCAAATGTTTGTTCAACACTGAGATCCAGAAAAGGACAAACACCATCATAATGGGAATTAGACAATGCATCAATTTTTGTATTGACAATGCAAGAGGTGAGCACTCTGTAAAATCTCCTCCAGCACATCCCAATGACTTTCAATGAATTTAAGGTCTGGTTTCAGAGGTGAAAATGATTCTTCATGCTTTCTGAACCATTCTTTTACAATTAGAGCCTGATGAATCTTGACATTTTCATCCTGGAATATGGCTATGATGTGTCTTCCTACATTGTTTAAGACATGATAAGCTACACACTTCATCAATTTGGGTTAAAAGAACCGTTGCCAAACATATAACATGCTAGAAACATAATCACTGCACTAATGATCCAATCATAGACTCTTAACTCTCTGGAGTCAGGTAACGCGCCAGCGCGTTTTGCAGGATTTTTTTCACATTGCAGCAAAACAGACTTAAAATACTCTTAAAATAATATTTTTTCAATTAATATCAATTAAAAACAAAATGTTGTGCTTTTTGCAAAATAAAGAAAACTAACATGATGCGTGATCTCTCGTCTCCCTCTGAACGAAGTCCAATCTGATAGTTCTCAGAAAATGAACTGTAACTTAGTGAATAGCCTACTAATGACCCAAAAATGAGACTTATGTCTAAAAAAACATTGAAATGTCAGGTTTGAAATCGTTTAAGTCAAATCGAAAAACAAATATTCTCTGTTTCATGTAATCTGTATGAAAAAGAGACACATGTCAGAAGTCCGTGATTCAGCTCATTATCCGCTAATGCAGCCACGCCCACGAATGGAGCGCTATTCAGACGCAAATTCTGAGGCAATACATGTATACATCATCTCAATCGTGTATTTATTGTCTTCAAAAGTGTTTTGAATAGCCATAGTTAGTGATCTCTGGAAGCCTGTTAGTTCCTGGATTGTCACATGGCCTATTCTTCTTTAGATTAATTTGTGGACTAAATGTGCACAGAGTGCCCTCCGGCTGCAAGTATGAATTGAAAACACAGTATCCCGTATCCAGCACTCATAGTGATGACAATAAATATTGAATAAATATTACTCCTCTGTATAGAAAATTGACAAACATATGAGAATCCATCAATATTTCTCCAAATGTTCATGCTTTTAAGCTAGAAGCCTATATGTAATGCCATAGAGGTAACATGAATGTTCAGACACTTTGCATCACAGATATACATTATATTTTAAAGTATAAAATAGAATATCATTATTTTAAATTGTAATAAAATTTCACAGTATTGCTGTTTTTTCTGTATGTTTGATATACACCATATGATGAGCTTGAGACATGATCACAGAGGGTTTTTTCACAGCCTACCTGACTGAAAGGCCTCATTAATATATTGTCTTCTTAGGTGTAAATGACCCATTATTCGTGATGATTCAAGCCTCCACGCATACTGTATTTCTT
Source organism: Chanodichthys erythropterus (assembly GCF_024489055.1). Taxonomy (NCBI): domain Eukaryota; kingdom Metazoa; phylum Chordata; class Actinopteri; order Cypriniformes; family Xenocyprididae; genus Chanodichthys; species Chanodichthys erythropterus. The sequence goes on from NC_090233.1 coordinate 43,720,221, forward strand.
GACAAAAAGCGTCTTACAAAAACTAAATCAATATATTGTTATAAATGAATGAGTAGGCGGGATAATTTTTACATAATTTTGAAGCAAAAACTCTAACCTAGAAGTCTTGTGAACACATATATAATATTATTTTTTTGGCCGTATTTCAGTGACTTAAGTTTTTTTTTTCAATAACCATGCATAAACGTTACTCCTTCAAAAACACAAACATGTGTTCCTCACATATTATGTCAGCCTAGTTTGTGCTGCATACAGTGTAATGACGCTTTTGTCATTTATATGTTTATGAACAACTGAAAAAAGCACAAATGTCAGGGCATGTCAAAACTTCTCCAGGCCCCAAATGAGCCTCAGACTCCAGAGGGTTAAGCATTTTTGTTTTGGCTGGGCAGAACTGCCTTTTAAATTTTAGAATGTTGGTCCCTAACATGAGGATAATCATAGGAGGTCCATAACATCTAAAAGATTGAAAACCCCCACTATAGGCAAAGGCAATTACTAATTGTAATCAAATTTTTTCATATGATAGAAATCGAGTATTTAATACAAAATAATTATTTTATGTTATAGTATAGCATTAAAATTTAAATATTAGACTAATATTTACGTTTTAATTTCTTCATTTACAGATGTTGAAGAGAATATGAAATATGTCCATAAAAACTTAAAAAACTCTCTCGTTCCGGATATGAACTGTGATCCACATCACAAGTGTTGTTAAACTCATTGCGGTGTTCAGCGCAGAAGTGTGTACATGTGAAATGTTTCTTCTCATTAGTAATCAGGATTGCCAGGTTTTTATAACAAAACCCATCCAATTGCTCCTCAAAACTAGCCCAATCGCATTTCAGGGGGGTCCCACAGTAAAATTCCCGCTACAGGGACTATATTGCATTATTTTGGGTCGATTCAACCCGCAGACATGAAAAACAACCCGCGGCAACAGTGTAAAAGTAGCCCTATTTCACGGAAAAACACTGCGTGGCTCTCCAAGTTCACAAGTTGGAGTTCTACGAGGATGCTTTTTACAGGTCGGAATCTCATAATTACGGTCATTACAATGTGGTGTGAACGCACCTAGCGTTGACTGCTAGATACTGCGACCAATCAAGTAGCCTATAGAGCTGCTGTGTCAAAAAAATTTTCAACGAAATGCTTGTCTGTGCCCACGACAAAAAAAAAAACAGAAACTCAAGTAATAAACACACGATATAAACACACGATCACAGCAGACACACAATTATTCCCACACAGCTCTTTCAGCAGGATACATACAATTTATTATGAACAAATAGGAATGCTGCAGTAAATAGAACTTTAAGGAATTTTAAAATTGCATCAATAATTGCTAGTTTGTTAATGGATTACACCCCACGTGTGCAGTTTATACCTGGCTAGTCAGGTCTGCTAGGCTAGCTAGTTAAACATGAAATGGAAGTTGTGATAGTCTTTTCAAAAAACAAAGGTGGAGGACCTTAAAATGGGCCCTTCTCATCACATATGAGGACAGCATTTCTGATTTAACACACACAAAGTCAAATATCAGAAAATGAGCCTTACTTGCATAGATTAATTGTCAAAATATGGACCAATTTCCCTACTTTGTTTCACCCTATTTTATGCTGTGCTCTGGATTGATTCTTCAAATATAGTACAACACTGACATCTGCAGGAGGTTTGTTGGCTGCACCTATTTCATGACACTATTATAGAATTTTTATTCTAAAGTTAGAAGCCCATCTGTCACATTTGATCTCGGTTTAGAAACATGTATTTGTGTGTAAAGAATTAAAATAAAGGGTCTATGAAATATGATACCATTCAAATAGTATAGATCAAATCTAATGGGTATGTACAGTAAATGGATTTCAGAAATTACACATATAGTAATAAGTATTTGGGCACTTTTGGACACTTAAGGCACACTTAAAAATGTCTGCATATCATAGCATTAGATACAGAATATAAAACCAGGAAGCATCTGTACAAATAATGCTTAATGTTTTCCTCAGAACTAGCAATGACTTTTAATCACGTCCCGTGGTTATTTTCATATAACGTAATTTTCCTAGTTCACACCTGTATCCATGCAGAGAAACAACAGATGTTTCTATTGGTAATGTATTATTTTATATTTTAAAAAACGTATCACGTTTTGTTTTATAATCCAATTTCATTCATACTTTTAAGTATAGCTTAAATGTCCAAACACTTTGTGTGGCCAATATTGCAAAATAACTGTTAATAAGTGTTTAAGGGCCAGAAGATGCGTTACGCGCCAGCAGGTGGAGCCGCGTCATTCAGTGTCAGTGCTTCAGCGTGAGCTCAAAGGAGGTTTCATCAGGTTGACAGGCAAAGGAAGAGACGCAGTAAGCGAAAGCTTCTCAATGCTAATGGATACGACGCTTTGCTGTTCACCAGTGCTATGACAAACGGAGTAGATTTTGTTTTGCTCTCTTGAGAAAGAAGTCTGAAGTAAGTGTGAGAAAGTCCTCGCGCAGTTTATGGTAGAAGCTCAGCAGAGTTTCAGAGGAAGCAGGATGTACCATGAAGACGGTGCAAACTCTGTCAGACCACGATATGGATGTAAGTAAAAGCCACTTAACTATATGTCAGTTATGAAGCTACGTTATTGATATTATGAAACGAAATGAGTATAAATTGAATGTGAAATTACTGTAGTGCCCAATGACTTTGACAGTTGGCCAGCATGAGTATCTGCAACGGTAATCTGACATCCATGATCAGTACAGTGGATGGCTTGTTTGGGTGATTCCACCTGGATATATACTGTATACATGCATAATATTTAGGAAATAAACATTTAAACAAATTTGGAAACTTTGGAAGCCCACTGTAAAATGTGGTAGCATGCAGTTTTTGCCTTTGAATCTATTTCTGCCTTGCCTGATGCTTATAACATGAGTTTCATTGGTGTAACCCTAATGTATTGCTGATTTTAAATAATATTTTGGACTTGAATAAAGTCAGTTAACTCTTATTAGGCTAACTTACATGAACAAGCATTTTTTAGATTGCAGGAAATGTGTATTTCAAGTTAATACTTCTGATTTATCAGCCTCTCGCTAGTTAACAGAAAAGGCAAATTCAGTCTAGAGATGCAAGATTTATATACGAACAGTACTGATAATTTCTGTGTTTAATAACTGATTTGCAGATCTGGTTTTTTTTGCAAATAAGACATTAAATAAGTGTTACTTATTCATTGAGAGTTAAACGTTCAGTGGTGGACTGAACCGATAAAGTAGAAAAGTGTGAAAAATATTTAAAATTGATTATCAGTCTGTATCGTTATATTTCTGTCAAACCCACTTCCCATTTTTGTCAAAAAGCATGATAATAATGTGCAAACTTCTACTACAAGACATTTACTCTGTAATATAAAAAATGTATTTTGAGCCCTACAAATATGCAACTGTTTTTTTCTCTGTCCCAAGTTAGATCCCAGATCTTTTCCTGACATATCCTGATAGTATGTTGCCTCAGAAAGGTGCTTGTGTATCCTTGGCATTAGATCTCATGCTGTGGCCTGAGCAAAGAGAAGCTCCATGATAGTTTTCCCCAGTTAAACATTACCTCTGCCCTTTGTAAAAGCACCTGACAGTCTGTATATTTCAGATATTTGAGGAATTCTGTTTGAGGAGTTTATCTGTGTAGGTTTAATTAAACACACACATTGCACCATGCTGGCAAGACATCATGTCTATACTGTGTATTTATGATGAATAATGGTCAAGAGATTCTGTCTGCGTATCTCAAATTTGATTCTGACGTAAACTACTAGTTGGTTTACTATCAGAAACTGCTAGTTTGACATTAACTCCACCATATCAAATCAAGGTTGGGAGATGTACTTGTCCACTTTTTGTCGGCTCTTTAAATGAAGTTTACTTAACTCTATCAACACTGGCACTGAGATCACATTCCAGCTAAACTGCTGACAAGGCCACTGGTTTCATTCTGCTGGTTTATGTAGGGTTCTTACATTAGCGTTTTTGTTATTTATTGCCTTTAAATTCATGAAAAGCAAATTTTTAGATATGACAAGCCATTCTTATATTGCATTTAACTCCAAAAGCTGTAGTATAACTATTCCCTGTGTCTTGTGCTTTGTTTGAAGATGGTTGGTCAAAGTATACATCAAAAGGGATGACATCTTTTGGTTAAGGACTGTGCATGAAGGTATACAGGAAATGACATCATATCGAGTAATGAAAACTGAAATTCCCTACAGTGCATCTCATCATCATGTGAGGTAGCTGTGACACAAATTGATATGAGAGATTGCATAGCCACAGTTTACTAACAGACGCTCCCCCCACAACCACTATAAGTGTGGCGCGGTTGCTGGCACAAAGTACACTGCTGTTCAAATGTTTAGGGTTGTTAAGATGTTTTAATGTTTTTGAAATAAGCCTTCAGAAATGACCCTTTAGAAATTATTCTAATATGCTGCGTTGCTGCTCAAGAAACATTTCTTATTACAACACAAATTCCGGAAATGTTTTTAAATTTGAATAAAATGAAAACTAAAAGATTTTTAAATCACATGAGCCAATATTTTATTCTCAATAGAACATAGATAACATAACAAATGTTTAAACAGAGAAATGTTACACTTTTATCCACTAAATGATCTCATTTCAAATGTGATGCCCTCTACAGGTCTAAAAAAAGTTGGCATGGGGGCAACAAATGGCTGAAAAATCAAGAAATTTTAAAAAGATTCAGCTGGGAGAACATCTAACAACTAATTAAGTTAATTGATATCAGGTCTGTGACATGATGAGCTATAAAAACGGATGTCTTAGAGAGGCAGAGTCTCTCAGAAGTAAAGATGAGCAGAGCTGTGAAAGAGTGCGTAAAAAGATTGTGGAATACTTTAAAAACAATGTTCCTCAATGTCAAATTGCAAAGGCTTTGCAAATCTCATCATCTACAGTGCATAACATCATCAAAAGATTCAGAGAAACTGGAGAAATCTCTGTGCGTAAGGCACAAGGCCGAAGACCTTTATTGGATGCCCGTGGTCTTCGGGCATCTCAGATGACACTGCATCACTCATCGGCATGATTGTGTCAATGACATTACTAAATGGGTCCATGAATACTTGCAGAAACCACTGTCGGTAAACACAATCCGCCGTGCCATCTGCAGATGCCAACTAAAGCTCTATCATGCAAAAAGGAAGCCATTTGTGAACATGGTCCAGAAGCGCCATCGTGTCCTGTGGGCCAAGGCTCATTTAAAATGGACTGTTTCAGAGTGGAAAAGTGTGCTATGGTCAGACAAATCCAAATCTGACATTCTTGTTGGAAATAACAGATGCCGTGTCCTCCGGGCTAAAGAGGAGGGAGACCCTCCAGTATGTTATCAGCGTTCAGTTCAAAAGCCACCATCTCTGATGGTATGGGGGTGCATAAGTGCATACGGTATTGTCAGCTTGCATGTTTTGGAAGGCACTATGAATGCTGAAAGGTATATAAAGGTTTTAGCGCAACATATGCTCCCCTCCAGATGACGTCCATTTCAAGGAAGGCCTTGTGTATTTTAGCAGGACAACGTCTTCACATTGGTTTGAAAAGAAGAGGAGATGCTACACCATTGTAAACATGCCCCTGTAACAACTATTTTGAGACCTGTAGCAGGCATCAAATTTGAAATGAGCTCATTTTGTGCATAAAATTCACAAAAAACATCCCAACATTTCCAGAATTCCAGTTGTAGTGTTGAAACCAGTTGTGCTACTTAATATTTTTGTGGATACCATGATATAATTTTTCAAAAAGAATTAAAAAAGAACAGCATTTCCATTTATAAATGTTTTCTAAAATTATAAATGCCTTTCCTGTCACTTTACTGTCAACTTCTGAACTTTTGAATGGTAGCATCTATTACTATAATGTTGCAACATCAGATCTTAGTCAGTCGGCTATTGAATCTCTGATGTTTCCTCAGGTTGATATTGGATTGCTCTTTTTTTATTTATAATATTTTAAATGCACAGATGCTTATATGATAACCCAGTTTTGTTGCCATGTTTTCAAAATATTGAGTTATTGTCTATGGGATAGACTTAAGGTGATAAAGCTGACCTTCGTAATGAATCCCCACAGAGGTTAACTGGCAAGCCTGAGCCTGTATGTCAGGGTGAGAAATTTGCAGTGTTGTTTGCTATTACAGGATTGAATCTCATTTACTCGAACAAAGGCCAGCATGTGATCGTGTGTCAGCAAGCTTAATTATTACTAGATGAGTGAGGATTGTGAAAACACTTTGTAGCTGGAGACAGTCACTTGTGCTCAGTCTGATCTTATCAGAGGTAAAAATGAGCTTCTCATTGCATGCCAGAGCATCACAAGTTCTCTTTAGAATAGATGTGACCTACTTCAACAAGAGTCATAATGAGTATCATATTTTACTATTTTATTGATGTTTCAACTGAGTTCCACCAGGGTGTGGAGATAAACCATATATTTCAGTCAAGGGATAGGCGATTGTATAATCGAATAACTTATTAAACCAATTGACGTGAGTGCCTCTACATCTGTTAGTGGCCTGTTCTCAGAATCAGTCATGAGCTCTATGGTAAATGAAACAGATTATAAAATTCTGTGCTACTTTCATAGATTTGATGGTGGGATGTGGTTGACAGTTGATCATGGCATGTCAAACAAGGGCATCTCCTCATCTCGCTCAAAAGCAGCTTTGCAGAGCTTCACTAATTTGCATTTTTAGCAGTATAAGTTCTAATTAGAATCCATATTTAAAAAATCCTGATTTTACCCAGGTCGTAACATGATCGTGTTGGTTACATCATGTGATTGGTGAGTGTTTGTAAGCGGCAACTCCATGCCCTTACAATAAATGATTAAATAACAAGTAAATGTTATAGGAAAACAATATATATTTATACTTTCAATATTAATTTTGTTTTTCAAATATTATTCTTTAAATACAATAAGTATCAGCTGTATGCAAAGTGACCCAAATTTGGTTTTCAACTGTTGAAAATGGGTAAAATTCAACAAGTTGACATTGATATCTCCATGTCTCTGGGACTGAACCATATAGGGCTTTAAAAATGAAGATTCCTAAAGAGAAGTTTATTAAGAACCAGAATCTAAAATCATTTTGGGATGTCTCTAATATTTTAGGCCCGGTTTCACAGACAGGGTTTAGATTAAGCCAGGATTAGACCTTAGTTTAATTAGGACATTTAAGTAGCTTTTTATAATCGTACCCTAGAAAAAATAAAAAATAAAAAAAAAACATTACTGGTGTGCATCTTGAGACAAAACAATGGCACGACATATTTTAAGATATGCCGGTGCAAGTTGCTTTCAGTTAAAACAGCTCAAATATGCATTTTAGTCATTGTCTGTGAAACCAGTTAGAGGCATGCAAGCTATGGAAAAATATGGTATTTATGGTCCTCAGACAGGAATGATCTATGCAATTGTTTTGATAAAGGGATACATTTCTAATTTTAAAATAATTTGTTCTTCAGACATTCCTCTTTAAAGGTGCAATATGTAGAATTTTCTGGCCGCTAGAGATCGCTAGAGGCCTATTCAAAACAAAGGCATAGCTTGATGACGCCAAGTTTGAGCATGGAACCTTGGGCATGTGGTCTTCACCTCACATCAGTTGAAAAGAATCGGGATAGGACTCGGGAAGAAATCATTGTTACGTTCACCGTCTCGTCCAGGTTGTTTGACTGTCACGTGTTCCTTTGTGTTTTGCTCCCGCCACTCATTATTCACCATGGACACTGATTTCATCCCCAGCTGTTTCTAGTTAGTGTGTGTACTTAAGTTCCTCCCTGTCTTCAGTCTAGCGTCCGGTATTGTTGTATGTTACGTGTTTCTATGTGTATCCTGACTACTTTATGTAATTAAACTACGTTATTTTTCCTACTCCTGTCTTCCTCGTCTTCTCTGGGGATACCACCGTAACAATCATCTTCATGGATGCGATTATTAATGTTACTGTAGTATGAAGCAGAGCAGGACTGAGTGTTGTGGGAGCTGAATGAGGCCGCTGGAGCAAATGTTAATGAGAGACGAACACAACACGCCTCACAAGCAGCGGAACTTTTATTATGTTCCGCTGCTCGCGAGGCGTGTTGTGTTCGTCTCTCATTAACATTATGTCACAGTCGCCGGTGCTGCTTCCACTTTCCGGTCATGAGTATGAGGTAACACAGCGCTGTTTATCATATTAGATACATTTGAGAGTGTTGAAAATGATGTTATAACGTTACTCTGTGCATTCGCTCGGTGACTGCTGTGAGACACTTGTTGCACACTGCAGTAAGATAGATCGATTTTAGAATATCATATTAAATGCTGGATGGCTTGTGTTGATAAATCGCATGCAATTAATTTTAAAACGTATTGTATGATGGAGAAAATTCTGTATTGCTGTTAATAAAGAAAAAGCTGCATCTCGTCGCTGCCCGATGAAACTCACGTATGTCCAAAACGGTTACTTTTCAGGAAGTGAAAAAAACACTGTATTTCAAAAGCAGTTGAATGTAGCATTGTCATACTTGGTACGGCATCTTTACATGTAACCATATTCTTGCCAGTGTAATGATATAATCCACATTTGACCAAAAATGAGTTTAAATGGACATACGTGCATATTTTACAATAACGGTGGTCGATACGCGTTCTTCCGATCATTAATTAGAATGGCCAAGTCGCGTTTCATATTGACAGATGAATACGCTCAGTTTATTAAATAGCCTACGTCTTAGTTTATTAAATACACTTAGTTTATTTAATATTAATTATAAATTTATTAAATGTCTCTTTCTAACTATGAAGGGACAATGAATCAATACACTGACATGGTAATGCTAGACAGATACTTTGTTTGCACAGTCCTACCGTAATTTTGTCACTCCCAGACGTACGTCTGGCGTCAGGGGGGAAACGTTTACCTCAATAAAGGAAAGTCATTGTCTCACCAGGCTATGTTTATTTGGCAATGTAACCTCACAGTGTTATTCGGCTATCCAGTGCTGAGCTTCGATGAAACTTCACGAGACCGGCGAGATGCTTCCACAGGGCGGGAGATACGCGTGATTGACAGCTTTGACACCAAATGGATATACGTGAAAATCAGATGAAATGATTTCACAACTTTTCATTGGCCATTTAGATATGTGAAGCATACTGTATACGGAAATGAACCTGGACATTCAATCCGTCGAAAAATCTCAAAATTGGCAAAATGGACATACGTGGTTTACATCAGACAGCGACAATCTGATGATGCTATGTTAGCTACTTGACAAAATAGTGTTTTTCTCTGAGGCATGGTAAAGCATGGTACTCGCAAAAAAATCAATAAAATTAGATTTAAGCAGTAAGACTAAACGTGTTGAGCTAACAACAGTTTAAACGTTTTCAACGTTGTTCCCTTGCCTATTAAAACATGTATTGTATATTGTAAGTACTTAAGTGAACAAAATATATAACACTGGCCTAGTGGTTTTTGGATATTTTACTGCAAAATTCTTACATATTGCACCTTTAACACTTGACATTTGATATAAAGCAGTGCTTTGCATCGGCCTGCATTGACACCATTTTCTTTAAAAGCTGCTGTGTAGCCAAAATTATATACCATTTATCACTGTAAAGCTGCTTTGACAATCTGCATTGTAAAAAGCGCTATATAAATAAAGGTGACTTGACTTAAAAGAAAAACAGCTATATACATAGTGACCCATGTTTGATTTTTGACCCCTGAAAATAGGTACTGTATGTATAATTGAACATATTGGGTATAATAAATATAAACTATTAACTACGACTTTTCCCTTAATAAACTCCTAATTTACTACTTATTAATAGTTAGTAAGGTAGTTGTTAAGTTTAGGTATTGGGTAAGATTAAGAATGTAGAATAAGTTCATGCAGAATAAGGATTTAATATGTGCTTGATAAATACTAATAAAAAGCTAATGTTCTATTAATATGCTAATAAGCATCTAGTTAAAAGACCCTAAAATAAAGCGTTAACGAAATCTCTATATTTCTGGAAATGAACCATATAGGGCCTTAAAAATTAGGATACCAAAAGAAAAGTTTAAGAGCCAAAATGTAAAAGGATAGTATGATTTCTTAATACTTATTGAGTTACAGACATGCACACTTTGGAGAAAAAGCACTTCTTGTGTTTTTTCCCCCTGAAGCGTGCATGCCTGTAACTTAAGAAGTATTTATTTATTTATTTATTTATTTATTTTTCATTTTTGAACTGTCACCCTTGGCATATAATGAAACAAAGATGGCTCATTCAAAAGTGAACTAATAGACCTACCTACACTAAAAAAAAAATGAAATATTGGATTTACTTAAAAAAGAAGTGTCAAGTGGTTCCACGCAGCTTTATTGAGTAATTTGTACAAAAAAAACAAAAACAATTTAGTTGAATGAACAAAAGAAATTCAAGTAAAGCTGACAAAATTTCTTTGAGTAAATACAAATCGTTTCAGTGTCACTGTTACATAATATTTATATGTGCAGTTTACTTAATAATATTATGTTGATTATGTAAGGTGAACACATTTATTTTTTTGTGAACAATTGTTTTTATTGAATAATCATTTCAATAAAAAGGATACAACATATTAGAATGCAGCCCACCAGGTAGACTTATACTGTGCTGAGAAATTCCAAGACATTGCAGTGACAAAAGTATGAGGTGAACTTAATTTACATTATTAAATGAACTATTTTCTCTACAAAATTCACTCAAAATAAATCATTGAACAAACTCAATTGAATTGAGAGCAGGAATTTCATCCTATAAACATGCATATTTGAGTGCGCCTAAACACAGGCGACACTCTTCTGCATAATGGTAACCACAAAATTCAAAAACATTACAGAAACTACTCTAAATGTCCAACATAACTGAACATTAAACACTAACATAAACTAACAACATCTTTCCCTTTACTGAAAAACACATAAAATAACACTTTAATCCCTAAATTTACTCTCCTAATGCAGTCCCTTGCAAAGCATGCTGGGAACTACAGATCCACTGCACAGTTAGTTATGTCAAAAATAATTTGTGCATTTCACTCAGCAATGTTAAAGCAGAACTAAGTAACTTTTTTTACCTTCATAAATAGTTTTCTAAGTCCTTACGATGGTTAATTGACTTGTAGTGGTGTGTTTGAGGCGAGCACTAACCCCCTCTGGGACGTCTACGCCAGAATACAGCACTTGCAACTTGAGCTGCACCGACCCGAAACAATCTCGTCTCATATTCACGTTCACGCGAGAGTGACAAAATGCTTTACGGTAATTCAAAAACAATGTATATATTATGTCTTTATAAGACAATTTCGAAAATTACATTAAATTAAAGTGTACTGTATTTGCAAATTACCCACCTCCTCTTTCTTGTACTGTATTTGCAGAACTACTGTGCTGGCGAGTGTTGTAGTCGTTGTAGTCCATAGCTGCGCTTGGAGTATTTATGACAGTGTCATTCACTGAAGGAAACTGTAGGGGGAGCTTCGCGAATTTTGCTTAGTTCTACTTTAAGTTGACTGAACAAACACTTACTAAGTCAAACTGACAATAATCATTTTTAATAGAAACAATGCAGTTAAATTATGTCCATGTAGTTACATGGGGTTTTTAAGTAATGTGAACAAGGGTGGTTTGAGTGAAACTAACAACAGTGAAAGTTCATTTTTTTTGAGTGTACCTAAAAATAAAACAATGAGGCAGCCATCTTTCTAAAGTCATTTTTACCCCCCTTTAATTTGGCACTAATTCTCCTCTACAAAATTTTGAATTAAAGTCAAAATTATTCAACATTTTTAGCTGGGGACCTCTGGTTGAGTTTATACGGAAAGACCCAGAATTATTTGTTATCAGATGCCACTTGATTTTGATATTTTGTATATAATACAATGATATTCATTGTGACTTAAGTGTAATTAATTACTTCCTAGATCACTACAAGTTGAGAGCGAAGACAGTGAGGATTGATCAACCTCTTTGTGTGACTAGTTTAAGTCATGTGTAAAATTATGTCAGCTCTGCTTAATCAGAAATAAAGCAGCTGCATTGAACTTGGCAGTGTTGCGAACTGAAAATGAAGGTGGTGGAGAGGGAATGTAGTAGCAATCACATAAAGGTCAGCCACAAATGGTTTCGTAATGCAACAGTACTGACAGCTGACAGCCGCCAGACGTAAGAGTGTCACTCCCTGATGTTTTCACATACCGCTGACAGTGATGAAAGAGATGCTGATTATTTCTACACGTGTATATTGTGCAAAGTTACTCAAGCTTGCACACACTTTCAGTGTTTTTTTCTGGTATGGGTTTAAATGTGGTGTGTTTCTGACTAATTTCTTTCCTTCATAACAAATTGCTTGAGCACTTTTTCCAGTTCAAGCTGCTAAAATCTAATTCCAGTGTGACTTAAATCAACAGCTGTCTGAAACACACAAAGTCTGAATAAAATATAATCAGCAGAATGGAACTTGGCTACACGCCATCATATTCATTCAATACCTTTTGTCATAGTGCGTCTAGTTGTCGTTGTGTTGGCTTTGCTACAGTTAGCTGATTAAACTGGAGAGGAAAATGTCACGCTCAGCATTCTGATGTGTTATTCTACCACTATGGAAAAAAATTCTATTCTTGCATTCTCCAACTGTTTTTTTTTTCCTTTGTTTATTCTACAGCCATTGTGGATGATGAGAGGCTGTCGGCGGAAGAAATGGATGAGAGGAGGAGACAGAATATTGCGTATGAATACCTTTGTCACCTAGAGGAAGCAAAACAGTGAGTAGAAGTTTGTCATACCACATATACATATTGAGCCATTGTCATGGGACCAGATAAAAATACAATATTGGGTGAACCAAAGACTTCTAAATAAAAAAGCCAATCGCCAGTTAGTAAAGTTATTGCATGACTGCAGCTGCCTTTAGAAGCTCAGTTGATATAGAAACAGTCAGTACTCTGAGACATGCGCTTATGACTGCACACAAGCATTGGCTGGTCCATACTGAAAAATTATTTTTTTTGTCAGATCTTATTGGTGATTTCAAATATGAAATTTAATCGTTAGTTTAGTTTATTAGTAATAAACATATTTTATTCACAATAGAATATAGATAACATATCAAATGTTAAAAGTGAGACATTTTTAAATGTCATGCCAAATATTGGCTCATTTTGGATTTCATGAGAGCTACACATTCCAAAAAAGTTGGGACAGGTAGCAATAAGAGGCCGGAAAATTTAAATGTACATATAAGGAACAGCTGGAGGACCAATTTGCACCTTATTAGGTCAATTGGCAACAGAGTGGCAGTGTCTCTCAGAAGTCAAGATGGGCAGAGGATCACCAATTCCCCCAATGCTGCAGCAAAAAATAGTGGAGCAATATCAAAAAGGAGTTTCTCAGAGAAAAATTGCAAAGAGTTTGAAGTTATCATCATCTACAGTGCATAATATCATCCAAGGATTCAGAGAATCTGGAACAATCTCTGTGTGTAAGGGTCAAGGCCGGAAAACCATACTGGATGCCCGTGATCTTCGGGCCCTTAGACGGCACTGCATCACATACAGGAATGCTACTGTAATGGAAATCACAACATGGGCTCAGGAATACTGCCAGAAAATACTTCTAGTCCACCGTGCCATTCGCCGTTGCCGGCTAAAACTCTGTAGGTCAAAAAAGAAGCCATATATAAACATGATCCAGAAGCGCAGGTATTTTCTCTGGGCCAAGGCTCATTTAAAATTGACTGTGGCAAAGTGGAAAACTGTTCTGTGGTCAGACGAATCAAAATTTGAAGTTCTTTTTGGAAAACTGGGACGCCATGTCATCCTGACTAAAGAGGACAAGGACTACCCAAGTTGTCATGAGCGCTCAGTTCAGAAGCCTGCATCTCTGATGGTATGGGGTTGCATGAGTGCGTGTGGCATGGGCAGCTTACATCTGGAAAGGCACCATCAATGCTGAAAGGTATATCCAAGTTCTAGAACAACATATGCTCCCATCCAGATGTTGTCTCTTTCAGGGAAGACCTTGCATTTTCCAACATGACAATGCCAGACCACATACTGCATTAATTACAAAATCATGGCTGCGTAGAAGAAGGATCCGGGTACTGAAATGGCCAGTCTGCAGTCCAGATCTTTCACCTATAGAAAACATTTGGCGCATCATAAAGAGGAAGATGCGACAAAGAAGACCTAAGACAGTTGAGCAACTAGAATGTATTAGACAAGAATGGGACAACATTCCTATTCCTAAACTTGAGCAACTTGTCTCCTCAGTCCCCAGACGTTTGCAGACTGTTATAAAAAGAAGAGGGGATGCCACACACTGGTAAACATGGCCTTGTCCCAACTTTTTTGAGATGTGTTGATGCCATGAAATTTAAAATCAACTTATTTTTCCCTTAAAATGATAAATTTTCTCAGTTTAAACATTAGATATGTCATCTATGTTGTATTCTGAATAAAATATTGAAATTTGAAACTTCCACATCATTGCATTATGTTTTTATTCACAATTTGTACAGTGTCCCAACTTTTTTGGAATCGGGTTTGTACATGCATGACTAAAATATCTGCCTGTGAGGTGTTTCTAAGATGGCTGCTGAGTGACTTGACTTAAAGGGACTTTAAAAGTTAGAGGTAAGATTAGGTACATTAAAGGTGCATTAGAATATGGTTCCCCCGTATGAATCATATGGACTACAATACCTTTATGATACTCAGGGTCCTTCTACTGTAAAAAGTTGTAGATTTACTATGTACATTAACTGAAGTGATTATTATTCAGAGGTAAAGCTGAACAATATATTGATTCGGAATTATCAAAATATTGCAAATGTACATATAGGTCCAGCAGGGATTGTCAGTGAGGGGAGTGAATGTCCAGCGCTCTCCCCACCCTCAATACCACGACTGAGGTGAGACCCTTGAGCAAGGCACCGTACCCCCAACTGCTCCTCGGGTGCCGCAGCAATGGCTGCCCTCTGCTCCGGGTGTGTGTTCACGGTGTGTGTGTTCACTGCTGTGTGTGTGCACTTGGATGGGTTAAATGCAGAGCACAAATTCCAAGTATGGGTCATCATACTTGGCCACATGTCACTTCACTTTTTAAAGGTTCTCTAAGTGATCCTGGGTGGAGTAACTTCCTACTGACGTTCGAAGTGTTGTCAAACAAAACAGAGGCTAGCTAGACCCTCCCTCCTCCTCCTCCCCCTCCCCTCCATGCTTTCTGAAACAGTCATGAACGCGCATTTAAAATCATTCTTGTCGGTTATTGGCTGGAGCATGTTTATTATGTTTTGTGGATCAGTCTGCACCAGTTTGTTTTTATTGCCGTTTTCGGAGCTTGTGGCAACTACAGAGACCGCATTTTTTTTACAGTGTGTTCAGGGGACAGGCAGCTAGCGGATAGTGAGGAGATGTTTGCTGTATGTGCCAAAAAATGTTTTGGCCTAAAAGCGCGTGACATCACTTAGAGCACCTTTAAATGCAGTAAGAAAGGTGCTCGCTCGCACAGAAAGCGGCTTCTTGGTCAGTGCATGATCCTGAATTCAGTTCTTCTCCGCAGCTTATATGGCCAAATCCAAAAAAAAAAAAAAACATCAAAATGCCTGTCTTGGTGAGCATTTATGTTTACAGTTTATGTAAACAGTCAGTTATTTCTTGGACTATACAGTCGAGAAAGAATCCATTCAGCTCTTAAAGTGACATCAGCCTAATAAACCTGCTTCAGTCTGTCATGAAAATGAATTTTTTTATTATATTATAATGTTTTATGTATTATAATGTTTCCTGATGTTACTATGATTTTTACATAAAAGATTATCATAGTTATAAATAAATGGCTATTTTCTACCCTGATTTTAGCTTATTGAGCTTCCTTATTGAGCTCTCTGTTTTAAGGTGAGTGTCTGCTGTGCGACTTCAGTGTAAACACCCACTGCCGTTATTGGATAACAACTTTGGAATTGAAATAAGTATTACATGTGGAATCCTTTCGAAAATGTTTACCACATTTTTACTATTACAGCTGTCAAGATTAACGAATCGTGAAAAGTGTTGATTATTGCATAATATTTAAATCTATTCCTATCACAGTTGTAGTGGTTAACATTAAAGCGATAGTTCACCCCAAAATGAAAATTATTCCATGATTTACTCACCCTCAAGCCATCCTAGGTGTATATGACTTTTTTCTTTCAGACAAACACAATCAGAGATATATTTTAAAAATAGCCTTAAGGGGGTCGCACACCGGACACGAAGCTCGGTGCCGCGCAGCATCGCGTCTCTGACAACTCACAGGTATTGCACACCGGCCGCGCACATTATATATGTGCGAGCTCAATTTTGGCTCTACTCCTGATAGAAGAGCTGCACAATGGAAGTGTTTTATGTCAACAGGGAAACGTTACATGCCTATGTTTTAATATTTTGCACTGAGGTTAGTGTACATGAAAATATGGCACAACAAAGCGAAAGGAAAGAAAATTCTATGTTTATTATACATTTTTAGACTTTATTCAAGCTATTAAACTAAGAATGTGAAACTGATGTATCTTGCAGCACAGGGTGAAGTCAGTATGTACATTAACGACGATTTGAGAGAAATATAATATACATTTAATGTAAAACAATGTACATGGCGCTCTGTGGCGCGGCAGGATTTTAAACAACTTCCTGAGTCGTTGCTGGGCGCCGCGGACAGGCACCGAATGTCGCCGCCAGTGTGCGTACTCTCATAGAAAACAATGCGTTCGAATTTTAAAGACGTGGCGCGGCACTGAGCTTCGCGTCCGGTGTGTGACCCCCTTTACGTAACAATCGGGGTGTACGCCCACAATATTTGCGTATGCCAGCTCATGATCGAGGCATTACACAAGGGCAGGACGTCTGGATCTGTGCACAGCTGAATCATCAGGCTAGGTAAGCAAGCAAGAACAATAGCGAAAAATGGCAGATGGAGGAATAATAACTGACATTATCCATGATATCATGATATTTTAAGTAATGTTTGTAAATTGTCTTTCTAAATGTTCCGTTAGCATGTTGCTAATGTTCTGATAAATGTGGTTAAAATTACCATCGTTTCTTACTGTATTCACGGAGACAAGACTTATCTTCGTTATTTTCTTTTTTTAAACACTTGCAGTCTGTATAATTCATAAACACAACTTTATTCTTTATAAATCTCTCCAACAGTGTAGCATTAGCCGTTAGCCACGGAGCACAGCCTCAAACTCATTCAGAATCAAATGTAAACATCAAAATAAACACTGTACTTATGCGATTAGACATGTTGCATGACGAACACTTTGTAAAGATCCATTTTGAGGGTTATATTAGCTGTGTGAACTTTTTTTATGTTGTTTAAGGCAAGCGCGAGCTCTTGGGGCATGGAGCACGAGAATCGGCGCATTTATAATGATGCCCCAAAATAGGCAGTTAAAAAAATATATATAAAAAAAAAATCGATGGGGTATTTTGAGCTGAATCTTCACAGACACATTCAGGGGACACCTTAGACTTATATTACATCTTTTAAAACATGTTCTTTGGCAAATTTAATGTTCCTCAAACAATTCAGGTCAGACAAAGAGAAGAATCACTCACTGTTCATGACTGAATAGCTTTTGTGTCTTTAATAAGAATCAGTATAATTCATACAGTGAAGACTAAGCAGTGTTTTATTTTTACATTTGATTATTCTATTTCTGTTGTTAAAAAAACCTAATGTAGGCCTACCTGAAACCCTAAACTCCACTTTCAGAAGTTGTAGGGATGCTTTCTTCTCACAAAAAGAATGTGAAACATATATGTTGGTTATGTAATTTTAGTTTTTTAAGTATAATTAAATATAACTTAAATGTATTTTACAAATTTGACGCATTATTGTATAACATATTGAATAAAGCATTATTTAATGAGTTATCGCATATCACATTTTTCTTCAATATTTTGTATTCAGAGGGTATCATTTGTAGCATGTGGCTGTGCTCACAACTTATCAGTATGATGTGATATTGTAGTCTATTTCTGATCAGTCAATATTATTTTAAACAGGATTGCAAAATAAAAGGCTTACAAAACCTTTCACAGGAGGGAAAAACTTAGAAGCATATATTTTGTTGGCCCATAGTAAATCTGACCCATAGTAAAGTGTATTTTAGGACCATTATGTGTCACCATGCATCACAGCCCTGATGCTGTTTAGCTTGGGTCAAAACACCACTAGCTATCTCTAAACTGGAACCTGTTTTACTTGTGTGTACACTACTATTTAAAAGTTTGTTGTCAGTAAATTTTTAAATGTTTTTGAAAGAAGTCTCTTATTATGCTCACCAAGGATACATTCATGTAATAAAAAGTACAGTAATATTGTGAAATATTATTACAATTTAAAATAACTATTTTCTATTTCAATATATTTTAAAATGTAATTTATTCCTGTGACGTCAGAGTGCAATTTTCAGCATCATTACTCCAGTCTTCAGTGTCACATGATCCTTCAGAAGTCATTCTAATATGCTGCTCAAGAAACAATTATTGTCAGTGTTAAAAACACTGTTGTACTGCTTAATATTTTTGTGAAAACTCTGATATATATTTTGCAGGAATTTTTGATTAATAGAAACTTCAAAAGAACAGTGTTTATTTGAAATAGAAATCTTTTGTAAAAGAAGAATCTTATTGATCCTAGACTCTTTTAATTTATGTTAACCAGGCATATTGTGTGCATGGCTAGCACATTTTCAGTTGTGAGGGTTGGGACTCGTTTTGCTGTTAAGACACAGAGAGCAGTTAAATGCATCAGCGGCCATTTGTATCACTGGGAACTTGACCCACATCTGATGAAAGCATGAAAGAATGTGAGGGAGTATTGCAGTGTGCATTGTTCTGAGATGAGGAAATTTTTTTTCACTTCTCAATATAATAGTTCAAAATTCTGTGCAGTTTGTCTGTAACAGCATGATAAAATTGTAAAACCAGAGCAAAGTGTGCAAGTTAATGAATTAAAAGATTAGTTCACTTTCAAATGAAAATTAGCCCAAGCTTTACTCACCCTCAAGACTTTCCTCTTTCTGATAAACACAATCTGAGAAATATTAATAAATATTCTGAACCATCAGAGCTTTATAATGGCAGTGAATAGGGTTCACGAGTATGAGCTGAAGAAAGTGCATCCATCCAAATCCATCCATCGTAAACGTACTCCACACGACTCCGGGGGGTTAATAAAGGCCTTCTGAAGTGAATTGATGCATTTGTGTAAAAAAAAATAAATAAATAAAAATTTATGAAGTAAAATATCTAGCTTCTGCCAGGCAGCCTTCCGTTTTCAACATACGAAGAAAGTGTAAAACTCTTGCCGTTCAAAAAGCTTACACTACTACCTACGCCTTCCCTATTCAACTTACGGAAAAAGCATAACTGATGCAATGCCAGTTTACACTTTCTTTGTAACTTGTATACGGAAGGTGGTCTGGCGGAAGCTAGATATTTTACTTCATAAATGTAATAAATGTAAATATTTTTTTTCTTTTTACACAAACACATCGCTTCACTTTGGAATGTCTTTATTAACCCCCCGGAGCCATGTGGAGCACATATTT
The DNA here is from genome assembly GCF_024489055.1 of Chanodichthys erythropterus. Classification (NCBI taxonomy): domain Eukaryota; kingdom Metazoa; phylum Chordata; class Actinopteri; order Cypriniformes; family Xenocyprididae; genus Chanodichthys; species Chanodichthys erythropterus. Next base: position 43,739,915 of record NC_090233.1, read on the forward strand.
ATGATGGATGGATGTGGACACAAGCACTTTCTTCAACTTATACAGTATTAGTGAACCCTGTTCACTGCCATTATAAAGCTCACATGCGTCAGGATATTTATTCATATTTCTCAGATTTTGTTAATCAGAAATAAGAAAGGCATATACACCTAGGATGGCTTGAAGGTGAGTAAAGCTTGAAGTAATTTTCATTTGAAAGTGAACTAATCCTTTAATGAATCAATTGTTACACACATCCTGACTTTCCTGGCAGCGCAGTTTTGGCCATGACTTTGTTGCAAAGCCTCTGTTCTGGGAATCCTGTCGTGTTGGATCAGGATTATAAGGCTGGTCACTAATCTGCTTGTTAGTAAGGGAGTAACATGTCATCCCTGAGTTCCACTGAGACGTCAGGACTGGAGTCACCGCTAGAGGCCCACAGTTTTTACTACATATCTGATGCCTGCTGTGCAGGATTTTAACAATTGAAACAGCAATTTAGTGTGGTGGTTTTGGTAAAAGTTTTTTTTTTTTTGTAGTCCAGTAATGTGAAGATGTTACTAGCCTTAATATATTCTCAGACTTCATTACACCTGGCAAGTTCAAGCTTTTGGAATCCATACAGTAAAATGTTTTCATTATTATTATAACCACATGTTTGCTTTTGTCCATTTCATTTTAATTAAGTATAATAATCACAATAATTTCTACTTAATTTCTACTAAAGATTTATCCAATTTTTATTTTATTTTTATTTAATTACATTTTATATACTGCCATTCAAAAGGTTTTTATTTACTTTTTTATTTAAATAATTTATTGTAATAATATTTAATAAAATTACTGATTTTTTTAAACTTTTTATTAAAAACATGAAAAATCTTACTAACCCCAAACATTTTTGAATAGTAGTGCACACAAGACACAATGAAGTAATCACAAAAAATATTTGCACTAGTTTTCTCTGATCTTTTCAGCAATGCCCCCAGCATACCTTTGTGGCGTCCTGGGGTTCCGGGACCTCAGATTGAAAACCCTTCATCCCTAGTTTTTTATACAGCTGTGAACTGATCTGCATAATTTATATAATTGTATATCAATTATATATCTATTGGACTGTTGTTGCAGCAGCTGACAAACATACCTTCTTACACAATCCTAAACCCTTTCCAGTACTGTGACTGGGAAACTTTGTACCTGCTGACTTAAGTAAACAGAGCATGGGTTATTTTAGATAGGGGGGCCTAGTTGTGAAACTTTTTCCATGTCTAATTTTGTCATTGTGTAATTCCCTAAACCTCATTAGTCACAACAGTTTTGAGTGAGTAACATGTCTATCATACATCTGAAAATGCTGTTAATTAGTCTTCATGCTATTGTCTTCTTTTTAGCAGCTTATATTTATCATTCAAGATTAGAGACTTTTTTTAGAGTTTACTTTAGTGCTACAGTAGCATTTTTTTCCATTCTCATCTTTCCAGGTTATACTGTTGATACTTGTCTGCTTCGTCAGCCAAGTCTGGAAAATTGGAAATCATAAATCTTTAATCATAAATTCCATTCACTGAAATAGTCATTTGAATTTACTATACAGTGCCATTTACGGCAGGTCAGTTAATTCGGTGGCCATCTTAATGTTTCTGGCCAAGGACATCTCCTATTCACTTGAATGGGGAAAGACAGAACTCTCCAAAACTTATTTTATCAAGATTTTGTTTCAATAATATAAATTAGTTTGGGGTCAGCAAGATTTTTTTTTGAAAGAAGTTAATACTTTTATTTAGCAAGAATGCATCGAATTTATCAAAAGTGACAGTACGTTTTTATTGTTACAAATGATTTTCATTTAAAATAAATGTTGTGCTTTTGAACTTTACATTCATCAAAGAACACAAAAAAACACTTATTTTAAATAAAGTAGGCAGCACACAGACTCTCTGTTTTGTACAGGTAAGGGTTTTCAGTTCAGTAGCATGCAATATGCATACAATCCGAAAAAGAGGTGAAAAGTCATATAAGAGAATATTGACCTCTGTGCCTGAGTCCTGCTTGTCTGACAGTAAACTGCCAGTCTAAATAGATATTTTTGGTCCATTGCTTTGTTCCTTCCCCAGCTGAAGCAATATTATCCCACAGTGTGTTTTCGGTACAGTTTCACTGTCAGAACACTCACCTCAAGACTAGTAATGCTGTTTTAAACTGCTTTTTTAATTCACAGTATGTTTAACTGTTTAAGCAACATATTAGTCAAAGCTGTTTATAATGAGTCATGGCCAGTCTGGAGCTTTGAATGTTTCTTTCAGTTTGAACCCCTGCAGCCTAACAATCACAGGAAAGCATCGCCTGAATGCTGTACACAGTCAGATCTCTCATAGACAGTGTAACAGACGGCTGCATTGTTTGGTAGAGAGCAGCGGGGATGGGGAGAGGTGTGCACAACAGCCGGATACTCCTCTTCTGATCTGGCCTTCCACATATCCTGATACAGCAATAAATAAGTTCTTTTGACAAACAAGTTTAAATTGCTTACTCACAGGAAATGAAGACTCTAGTCAGATCAGTGCCAAGCCACCCTAATGCTGCATTCACACGGGACATCGGCATTAACGCTTCTCATTTACTTTGAATGGGTGACGTCACGCTTTGCCGAACTGAATTGTGGGTTCCGTCGCGTCACGTCGCTTCACTCGCGTTGCTCACAGCAGAAGTTGAACATTTCTCAACTTTCAAGCGGCAATGCAATGCCGGCCAATCAGATCGCCTTATGCAAATACCCTAGAGCAGTTGCTAGCCAATTGCGTTCAACACTGGAAAGTAATGTGATTGGCTGTTGTCACTATGATGGTCGCGTCAGCACCAAGCTTTAGACATGCCCTCCGTCAAGCGTTGATGCCGACGCCCCGTATGAGTACAGTGTAATAGTGGCTGCCATCCTGACCAATGTGATACTTCCAAGGGGTCAAGATTTGGTTAGTTAGCTTAGTCTTAGCCTTTTCTGGTATTGTATCTAATAAACATCTTTCTCCACTGATGGCCATTCAGAACACATTTTTGTAAGCAACAAGTAGTGTAGTAGATGTTTTACCATTTTGGCTGGCAGGTTTTAAAAGCTTGAAATGGACTTATTTTTCCCTTTTACATCACAGCTTAATAATGAGTATAAAATCAAGTCACTTTTATTTATATTGCACTTTATACAATACATATTGTTTCAAAACGGTGTCACAGTGATAACAGGAACATGATTCAATGATGCAAACAGAGTTCAGTTTGGCTCTAAAAGAAAACAGTGTCATTGTTCAGCTGAAGTCAGTTCATTGTTGATTCAGTTCCGTTGTAAAGATCACGAATTATTAAATTTGTTCATTTCATCTATAAATCAGTTTTGCAGAAAACAGCGAAGCGATCGTCCAGCTCAGTTCATTTCTCATTCAATAGTGTCAGTGCAGTCAGATCAATAACATTGTTGGATATTAAGTGTCCCCAACCAAGCAAGCCAGAGATGACAATGGCAAGGAACCCAAACTCCATCAGGTGACAGAATGTAAACATGTTTTCTGCTTTGAAAGGCATAATATATATTGGCAAATACTCAATTTTGCCTCTTTTATGGCAAGCTGTCACATACATATCGATTGTTTGACCTAAAATAGTTAATGTTCCTGTTATTCTCCTGACATATTCATTATATATTGTTCTGAAACTGTATGTCACAATCTTGGTTAGATATCACTGATGCAATCTCATGTACAAGTGTGATTTAGAGGCACTCTAGCAGATGGGCTGTGTTGAAACAGAGCAGGTTTTGTGGGAGGCTGGGGAATTGCTGACACATGTCTGGGCAGAATGTTTTCTTTGCCATTGCCATGTTGTCTTTAATTAAATCAACCTAAAGAGCTGGATGGACATTCAAGGAATGTCATCTTTTGGCATATTTAAAGAAAGCATCAAATATCAGAGAGGGTTTCTTTGATCTAAAATATCAACATACCACTGTGGGCATAATAAGCAAGTACCTCCTCCTTGATTGTGCTGTATCTAAGCATGCCTGTGACCTCACCTATGACCCCAGAATTGATCAACTCTTGACTTTGCTAATGAACTCAGTTAAGCCACCCAACTCAGGAGTGACTTAGTAGATGATTAACCAAAGGTTTGCAAACAACAGCAAAGTCTTGGCATTTTAGCGTAATGTTTCTTACCTAACCAGATCTGTTAGTTCTAACACTGATTATAGATATTGGATCTTTTTAAGTGCTCCTCTCATGCTTTTTCAGATATTACATACATTATATAGCTTGTGAATATAAAAGGTCTGCAAAGCTTTGAAGATCAAAATGGATAATAAATGGAGTTATAAAAAGAAAGAACCGATTCTGAACTGCCTGAAACGAGTCGTCAGTAATTCCAGTCTTACTTCCCGCACTCACTAAAATAAATTTGTGTAATATTGGCATATGGTCTTCATTGGCTTCCTGGGAACAACGTCTACTTTGACCCACACATAATGGCTGTAGTTATAGCTGAGGCCTTGAGAAGTATGGTTCGTATTGTCGACTTGTCAAGAAAACGCTGTTTTCTTGCTGTAAAAGCAAATACTTGTCACGGGTGCACAAGAACAAGATGTAAAAGATCCAAGTGCAGCATAAGTATTTATTGGGGAGTCCAGAAACGTAAATCCAAGGCAGGCAAGAGGTCAAAATCCAGGTAATCAGTCCACAAAACAACAAGCCAGAGATATAAAACAGTGCACGTAACAAATACAACAAACCACAACCAAGGACAGACACAACTGAGTATAAATAGACAGACACTAATGATGAAACACAAAACAGCTGAGTGCAATGAGTGTAATAATGAGTCCAGGGGTGAATATGGGAATTGTAGTCCAAGGGGTGAAAACAAGAGTCCAAGATGGAGTGCCCTCTAGTGGCTGATGGGCACTCTCACAGGTGATCATGACATTACCCCCCCTCAAAGGAGCGGCTACCAGACGCTCCACCAGAAAACAAACAAAAACACAAAAAACTCAGGAGGGAGGTGGACAGGAGGAGGATCAGGGGGAGGGATGGTGGGCCAGATCCAGGGTGCCCAACTGATAGCCAGGGCGGTGCTGGAGGAACTGACCAGGCTGGTTCCAGTGGTTCTGGAGTCCTGGCTGATTGCCAGGGTGGCGCTGGAGGAACTGACCAGGCTGGTTCCAGCGGGTCTGGAATCCTGGCTGATTGCCAGGGTGGTGCCGGAGGAACTGACCAGGCTGGTTCCAACGGTTCAGACGGCCTGGGCAGTGGCGGCAGGGCAGAAAGCCTGGGCGGCGGCGGCGGCAGGGCAGAAGGCTTGGATGATGGCGGCAGGACAGAAGATCTAGGCGGTGGCGACAGGGCTGGCCAAGGGTGCTTCGTGGCCGTATCAGGGAGAACGAGCAGCTCGGTGACGGCCTCCGTGGCCGTATCAGGGAGAGCGGACAGCTCGGTGACGGCCTCCGTGGCCGTATCAGGGAGAGCGGAGGACTCTGGGACGGCCGCGTGCTCAGGCTGGGGCTGCTCTGGGACGGCCGCGTGCTCAGGCTGGGGCTGCTCTGGGACGGCCGCGTGCTCAGGCTGGGGCTGCTCTGGGACGGCCGCGTGCTCAGGCTGGGGCTGCTCTGGGACGGCCGCGTGCTCCGGCTGGGGCTGCTCTGGGACGGCCGCGTGCTCAGGCTGGGGCTGCTCTGGGACGGCCGCGTGCTCAGGCTGGGGCTGCTCTGGGACGGCCGCGTGCTCAGGCTGGGGCTGCTCTGGGACGGCCGCGTGCTCAGGCTGGGGCTGCTCTGGGACGGCCGCGTGCTCAGGCTGGGGCTGCTCTGGGACGGCCGCGTGCTCAGGCTGGGGCTGCTCTGGGACGGCCGCGTGCTCAGGCTGGGGCTGCTCTGGGACGGCCGCGTGCTCAGGCTGGGGCTGCTCTGGGACGGCCGCGTGCTCAGGCTGGGGCTGCTCTGGGACGGCCGCGTGCTCAGGCTGGGGCTGCTCTGGGACGGCCGCGTGCTCAGGCTGGGGCTGCTCTGGGACGGCCGCGTGCTCAGGCTGGGGCTGCTCTGGGACGGCCGCGTGCTCAGGCTGGGGCTGCTCTGGGACGGCCGCGTGCTCCGGCTGGGGCTGCTCTGGGACGGCAGCGTGCTCCGGCTGGGGCTGCTCTGGGACGGCAGCGTGCTCCGGCTGGGGCTGCTCTGGGACGGCAGCGTGCTCAGGCTGGGGCTGCTCTGGGACGGCAGCGTGCTCAGGCTGCTCTGGCGACGCCGGCGGCAAGGCGCTTCGTTGGCGCCGGCAGGGCAAGGCGCTTCGTTGGCGCCGGCAGGGCAAGGCGCTTCGTTGGCGCCGGCAGGGCAAGGCGCTTCGTTGGCGCCGGCAGGGCAAGGCGCTTCGTTGGCGCCGGCAGGGCAAGGCACTTGGAGAACCCACAGACAACCTCTAGAGTGGTCTCCAGGCCTTGTCGGACGGAGGAAGCCCTTTTCCTCCTTCTCCTCCGCTTATGAGGGTGAGGCGGTGGCTCACCCAACAAGGACTCACTGGCTGGAGCGGACTCACTGGCTGGAGCGGGCTCTGTAGTGGGCTCACTGGCTGGAGCGGGCTCTGTAGTGGACTCACTGGCTGGAGCGGGCTCACTGGCTGGAGCGGGCTCTGTAGCGGACTCACTGGCTGGAGCGGGCTCTGTAGCGGACTCACTGGCTGGAGCGGGCTCTGTAGCGGACTCACTGGCTGGAGCGGGCTCTGTAGCGGACTCACTGGCTGGAGCGGGCTCTGTAGCGGACTCACTGGCTGGAGCGGGCTCTGTAGCGGACTCACTGGCTGGAGCGGGCTCTGTAGCGGACTCACTGGCTGGAGCGGGCTCTGTAGCGGACTCACTGGCTGGAGCGGGCTCTGTAGCGGACTCACTGGCTGGAGCGGGCTCTGTAGCGGACTCACTGGCTGGAGCGGGCTCTGTAGCGGACTCACTGGCTGGAGCGGGCTCTGTAGCGGACTCACTGGCTGGAGCGGGCTCTGTAGCGGACTCACTGGCTGGAGCGGGCTCTGTAGCGGACTCACTGGCTGGAGCGGGCTCTGTAGCGGACTCACTGGCTGGAGCGGGCTCTGTAGCGGACTCACTGGCTGGAGCGGGCTCTGTAGCGGACTCACTGGCTGGAGCGGGCTCTGTAGCGGACTCACTGGCTGGAGCGGGCTCTGTAGCGGACTCACTGGCTGGAGCGGGCTCTGTAGCGGACTCACTGGCTGGAGCGGGCTCTGTAGCGGACTCACTGGCTGGAGCGGGCTCTGTAGCGGACTCACTGGCTGGAGCGGGCTCTGTAGCGGACTCACTGGCTGGAGCGGACTCACTGGCTGGAGCGGACTCACTGGCTGGAGCGGACTCACTGGCTGGAGCGGACTCACTGGCTGGAGCGGGCTCTGTAGCGGACTCACTGGCTGGAGCGGACTCACTGGCTGGAGCGGACTCACTGGCTGGAGCGGACTCACTGGCTGGAGCGGGCTCTGTAGTGGACTCACTGGCTGGAGCGGGCTCACTGGCTGGAGCGGGCTCACTGGCTGGAGCGGGCTCACTGGCTGGAGCGGGCTCACTGGCTGGAGCGGGCTCTGTAGTGGACTCACTGGCTGGAGCGGGCTCACTGGCTGGAGCGGGCTCACTGGCTGGAGCGGGCTCACTGGCTGGAGCGGGCTCACTGGCTGGAGCGGGCTCACTGGCTGGAGCTGACTCACTGGCTGGAGCTGACTCCAGGCCTTGAAGGATGGAAGAAGCCTTCTTCCTTCTCCTCCTCCTCCCTTTACCGGAGTGAAGCTGAGGCTCAGTGCCCACCTCCTCTGAAGACTCTGGAGTGGACTCACAGGCGGGAACGGACTCACTGACTGGTAGATTAGGTGAGGTTCTCCTACCCCGATCCTCGAGGTAGAAAACGAAACCCCAAAAATCCAGGGTCTGGAGCCCCTCCAACTCCCACTGAGACAGAGGGTTGTCGAGGCATCCATTAAAAATCCCTTTTAACGCCTCATCATTATACCGCAGTCCTCTTGAAAATGTCCAGAAAAATTGGGCAAAACACCCTACCTCACTCCCCTCCTGTCGCAGCGCCAATACTGCCCGAACCAGAGCCATCCGCTCTCCAATGGAGGCTGGGGAACTAATCTGAATACTCATGCTGCTGGATCCTTTGTGTGGTGGTTTGTTCTGTCACGGGTGCACAAGAACAAGATGTAAAAGATCCAAGTGCAGCATAAGTATTTATTGGGGAGTCCAGAAACGTAAATCCAAGGCAGGCAAGAGGTCAAAATCCAGGTAATCAGTCCACAAAACAACAAGCCAGAGATATAAAACAGTGCACGTAACAAATACAACAAACCACAACCAAGGACAGACACAACTGAGTATAAATAGACAGACACTAATGATGAAACACAAAACAGCTGAGTGCAATGAGTGTAATAATGAGTCCAGGGGTGAATATGGGAATTGTAGTCCAAGGGGTGAAAACAAAGGTCCAAGATGGAGTGCCCTCTAGTGGCTGATGGGCACTCTCACAGGTGATCGTGACAATACTTGCATGCATTTCCAAAGGACTAGGACTTGTGTTTGAATTGATACTGTAAAACCAATGCTATTGTTTCTGTCCATATCACTGTGTGTACAAGGAAGCCTCTGGAGCTGAAGTTCAGATATAGTAAAGGCTGTTTCGTTTCCGTCACATGCTGTAAGTGGTAGATCAATCACAACAGACTGGGCCATCTGACCAATCAGAGAAGAGTAGGCTCTCGGAAAGGAGTGGTTTAGAGAAATCGAATCCTTTATCGAACTGTTTCAGACACTGTAAAAAAAGAGGTGATGCTGCAGTGTACATTGTGAGAAAATCACCTTGGATGCATATAATCCTGTTGTAATAGACCCCGATACAAAATGGGACCTAAAATAGCATAATAGGGGCACTTTAAATGTAGACGTCTCCATATTTGTGAGCTGAAGGCAAGGACACTTAGCTGTCAGTTGGTTGGACAGCTCTACAGGGCCCAATGCCAGATTCCCTCACTGGCAAGAGAAAAGATATGCCAGTGTAGGTGCCATGACAATATAGCTTTCTCTGAACATGTCAAAGGTCACTTTTGTCAGCTGGTTACTGACTAGCAATCAGTTTGGAATGTAGTTTCTTGTGCTGAATGATCCAGGTGAATTTTAGGGATTCAGTGATCTGGAAAACTGAACAGTGAAGTGGATGCATGCTTAATGTGACTGCAGGCTAATAAACTAGTCCATAATGCAGCTATATTATAACCTTCTTCTGTTTTAATAGAATTAAAAAATGTAATTTATTCATGTGATGACAAAGCTGAATTTTCAGTTCCTATGTTAACAACTCAGAGGATGAAGGGTGACTGTAGTAACGTAACCTTAATATTAAATCTTCATGACAGAAAAGCCGCTTTTATGTAGAAAAAACACGTTTTTCCAGTGGGTCAGAGTTGGATGGGTTAGCATGGTCTAGTTAGCCCCTGCTGGTAGTCACATGGCATTTACAGCTCAGGTTATTGCCCCAAAAACCTGAGCAAACTTTTGGGGAGTTTTACACAAGGCAAATAACTTTCATTGAGAGGAATTGGAATACTGACAGATAACTTTCTCCGGGTACCTTGTTGGGTTTGCCAAAGAAATGAGAGAATATCACACAAACAGGTTGTTGTCCTCTTGGTTTCACTTTTTGGTGGATCTGAGATTTTGTCATTTGGGCGTGCTTTAGGAACTTTTACATCTGAAATTAGCATTAATAATAAAGATTTGCAGTATATCCGAAGGACAAACTAATTGTTTTTGCTGTTAGAAAGGAAGCTCTGTGAGATCTCGTCATCTATTAAGTATATATTTTTTTTCGGTGTGTTCCGCATGTTGGCTCTAGAGGGACACCGTCTGGAATCGGGCCATCGATGAGAGAACTCTGAACTGCAGTTTAGCTTATGCCTGGTTCAGACTACATGAATTTAGCCCCATTTTGCCACAATCTGTTTGACTTAGGGTGTCATGGGATTTGTAAATGACAATGGGCGTCGGTACGCAAGATTCGATAATTTCTTTCAGTTTCAGTTTCAATTTCGATAATTTTACTCGTGTAGTGTGTCATAGTGGACGACAACCGATGCTGCGTCTGCGATGCTTCACAACAGAAAGACTAGCATGTTTAACTTTTTTTTTTCGGTCATCCACGACATGTGACACTGGCCAATAGAAGCACAGAAGCGTGACAACACATGCTTTTAAACATGCGGAAAGAGATGAAAGAGAAATGAAATGAAAGAGAGACAATAGTATTGTTCCTGCTAGGTAGAATTGTGCAATGCAGTAAATGTTTGTGGAGCTATGGCAACAATACTCCTGTGTTTATGTTTTCTCGAGGGTGAAAAAAGGTAAAAGGTAAACATTTTACCTCAGTTCTCTTTGTTTCTTGTCGACGACACGACAGGGTTTTAGGAGACAAATTGTATAATCTGACACAGTGACTATCGTACCTGACAAAAATATCGTATAGTCTAAACCCGACATTAGCAAATGAGTCATTGCATGAGAATAAAAGCGAAAGTGATGAAAGCAAGCAAAGAAGTCAAGACGGTGCAGCCAGAAGGCTGTTATAATTTTACATCATCTTACCTGAGCATTTGAATTCACAAATATTTTCATAATAACATGAACCGACTGGAATGAAGAAAGTGATCAGCATGATTGATATTTAAAATGGTAAGGAAGCGCTGCTGTGTTAATGGTCTGCATATCTGCAGTCCTAGTTTCAAGTTCCCTTTTTGAATGACAAGAATAGACAATTTATATATGTTGACAGATATAGACAGATATTTCCTTACACACAGGTGCAGAATGCATGTGCTAGCTGACAGTAGTCCTTTTGCTGTGTTCAAGCACAGCTTTTTGGCCAAGAATCAGCCGACGAGAGGCGACAACACAGTCAGCTTTCATCTTGCTAGTTTGATGTCGTCTTGGTGTGTCCCAGGCTTTAAACTGAAGAGCTAGTGAAGAGCTAGTGAAGTCTGGTATACATTTTATAGGAATGTCCTGATTGCTAAATTTTTGCTTCTTTAATAATTTTAAAAATAGCATTAACTCATGTTTAATAATGCTTGATTTATGAAGTGAGCATTTTTATAAAGTGTTTATTAATTGAGTCCCAAAATTTCATTTCAGTGCAGCACACTTGTTTTCCAGAAAAAATCTCCATCTTGGAAGTATATTCAATAAATAATGCATGTTAAAGCATGCATAAATAAATGCATGTTAAAGCATGTTGCTGTCATTTGAAAGTGTTGATTTGATACTGTAGTGAAAAACATTTAGCGTTTACTATCAGTGTATTAAATTTCAGTATGTGGTCTTTATGTGAGTAGCTGAACCTCTAACCTTTTGATTTCAGATGGATGGAGGCTTGTCTGGAGGAGCAGCTGCCTCCTACCACAGAACTGGAGAACGGCTTGAGGAATGGTGTTTACCTTGGCAAACTGGCCAAGTTTTTTGCTCCGCAGTTGGTGTCAGAGAAGAAGATTTATGACAGGGACCAATCTCGTTATAAGGTACTGATTTTCTGAAGTTTTTCTTGCTTTTAGAACTGTTTAACTCAGCACACAAATGCTGTATGTTACCCTACGTTCACACAGACACTCCTAAAAAGTACATTTTGTAAGTCACACCTGTTAGTAAATATATAGATGTCAGTTCCAAACACTGACTGTGTGAACGTAGCCAGTTTGTCACAGTGCTTTGTCAGGAAGTGCCTTTTCCTTAATGCAACACAGACATCCTCATATCCTAAATGTCACATTCCCGTGGGAGGAGAAATAACAGAAGGGGGAATTCAGATTCAATTGTGCCCACTGATAGTGTTGTTTATTTGCACATGCTGTTTGCATTATTTTAGTGCCCAGTTCACTAAAGAAATGATGCAAATCAGGTAATGATGCAGACACACCCAAAATGTTTGGGCTGACTTCAATTTGCATGGCACAGCATACAAAGGTGAAATGTTTGTGATGAAACTAATTACATTTTTTAGCACTATTTTAGAGCATTTAGCACCTGGTTAAACTGAATTGTGTGTAAATATCATTCAAAAGTTTGGTGTTAGTAAGTTTATAAACAGTCAAACCAAGACTTATTCAGACACCTTGAACATTTCATTCATTAATAAAGTTTATTCATTATAGTTTAAAAAAAGGTAATAAAATATGACAAGATCTCAGAGTTAAACTGTGTCAGAAAAAAATGAATCTTAATTATGTCAGATAACACTTAAGCAAAACATGGTCAGGTCAAAGTATCTGAATAATTTTTGGTTCCAAATTTTTATAGATTTTACTGGTAGTCCACTGCTTGAAGAATTTTTAGGGTATAATATGTCACAGTTTACTTTATTTTGCTATCCTCACTTAAATAAATGAACTATAGCGTCCTGCACCCACTAGTAAAAATATATCAACAATATTTGACTGTGTGTGTAATTCCATTCAAAAAGTGAAACTTGTATATTATATTCATTCATTACACACAGACTGATATATTTCAAATGTTTATTTCTTTTAATTTTGATGATTATAACTGACAACTAAGGAAAATCCCAAATTCAGTATTTTAGAAAATTAGAATATTAAGACCAATACAAAGAAAGGATTTTTAGAAATCTTGGCTAACTGAAAAGTATGAACATGAAAAGTATGAGCATGTACAGCACTCAATACTTAGTTGGGGCTCCTTTTGCCTGAATTACTGCAGCAATGTGGCGTGGCATGGAGTCGATCAGTCTGTGACACTGCTCAGGTGTTATGAGAGCCCAGGTTGCTCTGATAGTGGCCTTCAGCTCTTCTGCATTGTTGGGTCTGGCATATCGCATCTTCCTCTTCACAATACCCCATAGATTTTCTATGGGGTTAAGGTCAGGCAAGTTTGCTGGCCAGTTAAGAACAGGGATACCATGGTCCTTAAACCAAGTACTGGTAGCTTTGGTACTGTTTGCAGGTGCCAAGTACTGTTGGAAAATGAAATCTGCATCTCCATAAGTTGGTCAGCAGCAGGAATCATGAAGTGCTCTAAAACTTCCTGGTATATGGCTGCGTTGACCTTGGACCTCAGAAAACACAGTGGACCAACACCAGCAGATGACATGGCAACCCAAACTATCACTGACTGTGGAAACGTTACACTGGACCTCAAGCAACGTGGATTGTGTGCCTCTCCTCTCTTCCTCCAGACTCTGGGACCCTGATTTCCAAAGGAAATGCAAAACTTACTTTCATCAGAGAACATTTGGACCACTCAGCAGCAGTCCAGTCCTTTTTGTCTTTAGCCCAGGTGAGACGCTTCTGGCGCTGTCTGTTGTTCAAGAGTGGCTTGACACAAGGAATGCGACAGCTGAAACCCATGCGTATTGGGTAATGGTGCGTAGTGGTTCTTGAAGCTCTGACTCCAGCTGCAGTCCACTCTTTGTGAATCTCCCCCACATTTTTGAATGGGTTTTGTTTCACAATCCTCTCCAGGGTGCAGTTATCCCTATTGCTTGTACACTTTTTTCTATTTTCCTTCCCTTCACCTCTCTATTAATGAGCTTGGACACAGAGCTCTGTGAACAGCCAGCCTCTTTTGCAATGACCTTTTGTGTCTTGCCCTCCTTGTGCAAGGTGTCAGTGGTCGTCTGTTTGGACAAATGTCAAGTCAGCAGTCTTCCCCATGATTGTGTAGCCTACATAACTAGACTGAGAGACCATTTAAAGGCCTTTGCAGGTGTTTTGAGTTAATTAGCTGATTAGAGTGTGGCACCAGGTGTCTTCAATATTGAACCTTTTCACAATATTCAAATTTTCTGAGATACTGAATTTGGGATTTTCCTTAGTTGTCAGTTATAATCATCAAAATTAAAAGAAATAAACATTTGAAATATATCAGTGTGTAATGAATGAATATAATATACAAGTTTCACTTTTTGAATGGAATTAGTAAAATAAATCAACTTTTTGAAGGTATTATAATTATATGACCAGCACCTGTGTGTGTGTGTGTGTGTGTGTGTGTGTGTATATATATATATATATATATATATATATATATATATATATATATATATATATATATATATATATATATATATATATATATATATACATATATATATACACACACAATATGTGCAATAATGTGTTACTGTTGTATTTATTTATTTTGTTTTGCACTTTCTCCAGCACTCAGGACTACATTTCAGACACACAGATAACACTGTGCAGTGGCTCAGAGCCATGGAGTCTGTTGGTTTGCCCAAGGTGAGGCACAAGTACACACTTTTAAAGAAACACACACACTGACGCATATCTTTGCCATCCTCTCTCTTTGAAGTAAACATTTATTAGACTTGCATTCAAAGGAGTAACAAGTTGGAATCAAACTGTGTACTTAGTATTTTTGTGGAGGCTCCAGTTGGTAAGGTTGTAAGGGGTTCATGGGGAAAAAAACAACCCCCAAATAAAAATAGGCCCAGCTATTATTATGTATAATAAAACTTTTTGTAATAATTACTGCAATGCCATAATATCTGATTATACTTTTGAATTATCAAAGAGAGAACATACATTATTAATGCATTTACTGTCGAGGGTTGGCATCTTCTTTCAGCCCAACCCTATTACTGTCACTATTTCAGAATATTACGAATATTAGGGCTATAACTCCTGCATCGATTCAGTCTTCCACATATTTTGTAGCTTATAGAAACAAACAAATTTAAGGCATATAAACACTGACACTGCAAGGCAAACTGTACCTTATCTCGGCGTTTGACATTTTGTGAATCAGAGGCTGTTCTTTGAAGTCCTTCAAACCTAGCGTCCTTCATAATACCTAGCGTATGCATTGCCTAAAGTTCAGTCGATCGTAAAAAGTCATTTTAACAGAAAACATTTATATTTTGTAAAATTTTGGACAGATTTCACCCAGCCAGTGCAGTGCATTACACAAAACCACAAAAGTAAAAAAGGGCATCATGTTGTATTTACTGTATGGGCAGAAGGATAGTGTATATGCTTGTTGAACATTTAAAGATCAAAATTACTGACATCAATAGGGAGCTTGTCCTCCATTTGCTGCTACATGGAAGATTTGAACATGGCTGTGATGAGTTGCTACTGTTCAGACACGAGCATCAGTGAGGTCAGGCATTGTTTTTGGGTGTTGGGGGTCTGATTCACAGTTTCTATTCAGTTCATCCCAGATGTGTTCAGTGGGGTTCAAGTCTGGATTTTGTGATGGACAGTTCATAGACTCACTAAATCATTTCTATATGGATCTTGCTTTGTGCAAATGGCCATTGTCGTGTTGGGACAAAAAAAATGCCCTTCCCAAACTGTTGCAGTGTAGTTGGCAGCACACAGTTCTTTAGAATGCAAAAAAAATTAGTTCACCCAAAAATGAACATTATGTCATTATTTACTCACCCTCATGTCATTCCAAACCTGAATGACTTTAAAATTATGTGGAACACAAAAAAAGATATTTTGAAGAATGTCGAGAATCAAGCATTCTTCAAAATAATGAATCAAGTGTTCTTCAAAATATTGAGGGTAATGATGACATGATGAATGGTGAGTGATGATGATGAGTAAACAAAGACAGGTGCATCCTAATTTGTGTACTTAAGCACTATTCAATGATTTTTTGTAGTATAAATATTGTGAGTACTGTGTTCACACTGAAAATTCCAAAAAGAAAAAGTACACTTTAAATACCCGGATAACACACTTAATTAACTGAAAAAATACTTTTTGTGCGGCAAAAAAAAAAATTATTCAACAATTATTCAACAATATCAATGATGGGCGATTTCAAAACACTGCTTCATCATGACGCTTCGAAGCTTTACGAATCTTTTGTTTCGAATCATTGGTTCGGAGCGTATCTCAAACTGCCAAAGTCACGTGATTTCAGTAAACGAGGCTTCGTTATGTCATAAGTGTTTCGAAATTTCAATGGCGTGAGTTTGGCAGGTTGATACGTGCTCTGAACCACTGATTCAAAACAAAAGATTTGTAAAGCTTTGAAGCTTCATGAATCAGTGTTTTGAAACCGCCCATCACAAGATTTTGTTGAATAAAGAACATAAAGAACGTTGCTTCATAACATTAAGGTTGAACCACTGTAGTCACATGAACTGTTTTAAATACATCTTTAGTAGCTTTCTGGGCATTGAAAGTGTTAATTGTCTTGCTGGCAATGCAGGCCTCACTGAGCCATTGGATTTTATCAAAAATATCTTAATTTGTGTTCCTAAGATGAATGAAGGTCTTACGGGTGTGGAACGACATGAGCGTGGGTTATTAATGACAGAATTTTCATTTTTGGGTGAACTAACCCTTTAAACACACCTGAACCAGCTAATTAAGTTTTTACTAGACATACTAGAAACTTTCAGGCAGGTTTGTTGAGGCTAGTCAAAGCAAACTCTGCAGGAGAGTGGCCCTCCAGGACCGAGTTTGGATACCCCTGACTTAGTGCATAGTTAATAAATGCATAGTGTATTTGGGACACAACTAGAATTTTTGATTTTGTTTGAACTATGCCTTTAGGGGCCTATTCCTTTCTAATCTTGAGGTGTCCAAGGTATTATTTATATAAAAAAAATTCAATTTTCTCTTTCAGATATTCTATCCTGAGACCACCGATGTATATGATCGCAAGAATATGCCCAAGGTGATCTACTGCATTCATGCGCTGAGGTATTATAGACCTTCTGATGTTTTTCTACACCTCATTCTGTTCTTTCACTCAATATCTAAAAAGTGTTTACAAGCTGTGGACTGAAGAGGTGTGCTTGCTTCACCAGGTTTCATAACCTGAAATTATAAAAAATGGCGGTTACTTTGTGGTTATGGTTTCTCGATCTCTCAGTTATGACAACAGGGTTGAAGAACATCAGTGTGTATGACTGCTGCTTCCGTTTGGCAGCCATTGTCATGGCAATCTTAGCACTGAGAAAAGCAGCCATTTTTTTAGAAATGGTGTGACTAGGGGGTGCCCGTGGTTAATCTACCCATCAGTCCCCCTGGTTAACTTCCTGTCTGTCTTAAGTCATTTCCTGTCACTGTTTCCTGACAATTCTTGTCAATATGCTCCAGATACAAAACTCCTTTTCACACCTCTTCTGTTGTGCAGAGCATCCTCAGATCATTGACTTCCTGAGAGAAGTATTTTTTTTTTTATGTATGTAAACACATCCGTCAAGTTAATGTTTTATGTTTTTATCTGCTTCATGGATAATCCACATTCAGTTTTTATGGCCTGCTGAGGATTGAATGCTCTGAAGTATGAACTAGGTGTGATCCTACACTCTTATGATATCAGATTCCCGCCCTCCCTTGCAGGAAGCATATACTCAGAGATTAGCAGAGGTTTCTGTTTCCTGTTTGTCTGCCACCACTGAAAATGTGCTTTATACTGTCTGAAAGCAGTATATTGTCTGTCCTACTGTAAATGTCTGCCTTTATAATCAAAGCTCATGGGAATATTGATTAGAAATCCACTCTGTGGGGCATCCAGGCATTATATAAGGATTTTTCAAAAACTTTGGCACACAACTTGTTCCACACTCTTTGTTCTGTACACATGAATGTGAATAGTTATTGCTGAGGAGAAGTGTGCTTTTACTTTTCTAAACAATCAGACTTTGATTTTTCACCTGGTGACAATGAAATGGTCATATAAATGCCATTAACTTGCACTACTGTTAAAAAGTTTAGGGTCAAGTAAGGTTTTTTTTTTTTTTAAGAAATTAAAATGTTTAATGGAGTAATAATGCATCAAAGCATTATTGACAAATTATTAAAAATGACAGTAAATGCTTTTATAATGTTATACAAGATTTAAGTAATATTAGGTTATTGATCTCTATTAGGTCTATTAGGTATTGCTATCTGTTAGATTAATGCTAATTTGTAAATATACTATTGTACATTGCTTATTCTTTTCATTCATAATACATTAGTCTATGGTCATTTATATGACTTGAAAATGTACTAAATGTATATATTACCATTCAAAAGTTTTCTTTTTCTTTTTCTACAAGGACACATTAAATTGATAAAAAAGTGAATGTTACAAAAGGTTTCTGTTTCAAATAAATGCTGTTTTTGAACTTTCTATTCATCAAAAACATATATATATATATATATATATATATATATATATATATATATATATAAATTGTAATTACAGTTGTAATTGTATTACAGTTATTATTGTATTTTTGAGCATAAAATATTTATTTAAAAAATAGTTTTTCATAAAATAATAATAATAATAATAATAATAATAAAAAAAACCTACAGACCCCAAACTTTTAAATTGTAGTGTACATAGAAGGAGGATCTTGAGCTGTATCATCAAGACAGGGTGGGCTCTTCTGACAAACCGCAACTCAGAACACCTTAGTAACCACATAGCAACACCCTGACAACCACCCGCAAGACCCTATAATTGTGATGGTGAGGTTTGCACGGGAAACACCACTTTCTCCATTTTCTCCAAAAATTTAATTTAGCATTCAGCTGTTCACATGTTTTATTTTATGCTAAGTTATTTATCAGAAAACCACTCAGTCACTGAGAGCATAGAAAGCCATTCATGGTGAGTCATTTTAAATAGAAAGCCAAGTAATTATGCAACTCAGAAGTTTTAATCATTTGGCAGCTAATGTGCACAGGGGAATGTGTCTAATGAATGACCACAGGAAGACTTCTTTTATGGTAAATGATTTATAGTGTTTCCTGCTCTCTCTTTCTTTCTCTCTCTCTCTCTCTCGTCTTGTGTGTGGGCTGCCTGGCTTCCTCCCTTTGCCTTGCACACGCTCTTCCTTCCTGACCCTGTAGTTAGTTGACTTGCTCAGTAAGACTATCACTGAGACTGTGCCCAGAGATGCCTCAAACATCGTATCACAACCAGCATATACTTCGCTTAAGATAGTTGACATATTTTTTCCGAGATCATCAGTATTTAGGGTCAAAATATCAAAATATCTAATCTAATATTATAAAATATTTTTGCATTATGCCAAAAATCCAAATGTTTGATCCAAAATCATGCTTGTGACTCATGAGGTATAGTGGCCTACATCTTTTACACCAGTTAAGCCACTTAACCTTTGGCCCTTCTGTAGTTAGGAGGATGAATTCACACCAGACTGTGTCTATCTCTCTGGCTATTGATGTAGGGGTCAAAGGTTAAGGTAGGCACATTAAGTTTATCTCCCATGCTTAAATGTTCAGGTACACACCACTTTTAATAATTCATTACCCCTCTGTTTGTCCTCAGTCAGTGAACAGATAAAAGATAAAAGTTTAATGCAGTTTCCAGCATGTGTTGCACACTTACTGCAGGCTATTTTCCTGTTCCAGAATTGGCATAGGGATAGACTTAACACAACTGCATACTGCGATCTAGTGGAAGAACATTGTAACTACATTTGTGATTTGCAATTGTTGGTATTGCAAAGAAAGCTAGTGAAATATTTAAAACAGTGTTTCCCAAATGGTTTTGGCTTCAGGGCACATCATAGTATCAAACTGAAAAACAAGATTTAAAAACAAGGTTTATTTTCTTGCATAGTTTTGTTCTAATTTTGCTGCTTTTACCAGAAGTGACAGAATAATTTGCATCAAAATATAAAGTTTAATTGTACACATGACCTTTGACATCAACAACAAAACATATAGGAAATGATTTCTATTAATTTTTAAAAGTTGATCAACCTATTTACTTTGCATGATTGTATGGGCATTACATCTGAGGATACCAGTTCATTTGGAATAAATCTTTTTAATAAACAATTTTCAATTTTAACAATTTTCAACTACCAATTTAATAATGGAGGGAATGCTGGATTTTTAATCTAGTTGCAAGAGCCTGTCTTTTCTGACTCAGTAGTTTAGTTATACATTTTATATTGCATGGCCATATATTACAGAAAAGCCATGAGAGTTAAAGTTGTGTCTCTACACAGCATGTGAACATGTGTAGCTGTACTCCCATTGACAACATTAAAAAAGTCTAGCTGCGTTGTCATTTATTATCTTTTAATGGTCTCAATCTGGATAAAAGCGGAGAAATGTTTCTTACTCAAAGAAGTAGAAAGGTTTTAAGTATTCCTATTTTTCCTTACATCTTGATATGTCCTTGTTTGTGTTTGGTTATTTATTTATTCATTTATTTTTGAAGTGTACATGTCGTAAATTTGATTGTGTGTATGTGAATTTGTTTCATGCTCATGCATTGTCTTGAATTAAATACACATGCAATGTGTGATAAATGTTTGAACAGCTGTTTGTGGGGAAACTTCATTTTCTTTCTTCCACCATTTTGTAGAAAAATGAAAATAAACTGACTTGAATTAAGACTTTGTAATCCTTAACCCAGCTCTCATGCACAAATTGCTGTGCTATCTCTGCTTTCCCTCATTCTCTAGCTATGATATAGTGCATTTATTTGTTTGTTCTTCTTCGTGCAGCTTGTACCTCTACAAATTGGGTATTGCCCCTCAGATCCAGGACCTGTTGGGGAAAGTTGACTTCACAGGTAAGCCACAGGCATTCTCAAAAACTGCCATGTTTTCATCAAAAACCTTAATTTCTTTTCGACTGAAGAAATAAAGACATGAACATCTTGGATGATATTGGGGTGAGAAAATTATCAGGAAAATTTTATTTGAAATCCTTTAAAGCACAGACACACAATTATATCCATTACTGAAGTGTAGACCCTCCTCTGTCAGCTCAGTTTACAGGAGAAGGCAGAAAAGTGCCTCAGGTTTTATTAGTAGTGAACATTCTGCAGAAACCTGGCTGATTGAATTTGATTAATGAAGGGAATGTAATGACAGGTAATTATTGTTTTAGCTCAGTTCAGAGTGTAACTCTTTATCTCATTCATTGTGTTTTGTTAATAGAATACCTCATCAGGAAAATTGAGTTCAAGTCATAACGATGTGGTCTGTAATGAATTAATGGTGGAGGTGAAAACACATTTAAGATTATAGCTAGTTGTTTTTGCAGGAATTCATTATTTGTAATGGTTTGATGTTGACACACTTATTGTGGAACGATTTAAAGTAACAAGGAGCTTGATTTATTCGACGTGTGTGCTGGCAAGACAGCCATTGTTCTTCAGATGGATTACAAGTGCAGGTCTTGTGAATAGGCATGTACAAAAAAAAAAGTCTTTCTTCTGCTGAACACAAAAGAAGATATTTTGAAAATGTCAGTATTCAGTAACCAAAGTTGATGGGCCCTATTGACTTCCATAGTATTTTTTGTCCATACTATGGAAGTCAGTGCAGCCCATCAGCTGTTTGGTTACCTACAGTCTTCAAAATATCGTCTCATGTGTTAATCAGAAGAAAGAAATTCATACAGATTTAGAACAACTTGTGGGTGAGTAAATGATGACAGAATTTTCATATTCATATTGACATTTCATATTCTCATTCCACAGAGGAAGAGATCAGTAACATGAGGAAAGAACTGGAGAAATATGGCATCCAGATGCCCACCTTTAGCAAGATTGGTGGAATCCTGGCCAATGAGCTTTCAGTAGATGAAGCTGCATGTGAGTGACTTCATCTGTTTCATCTGTTCATAAATATGTGGACATCTGTTTAAACTAAATACCTATTATCCTCATTCTCATGATTTCTTGTTTTTGTGTCCTCTTTCTGATCTATTTCTGCAGTACACGCTGCTGTCTTTGCCATTAATGAGGCCATAGACAAAGATCACGCAGAGAACACAATGGCGGCTCTGCAGAACCCTAATGCCTTAATTAGAAACACACAGAGACCACTGGCCCAGGCCTACCAAGACACGCTGAGCAAAGCCAAGAGGAAGAAAGAGGATCAGGCCTCAGGACGGGTAAACTAGACATTCATAAACATTTAAAAAACACTTCAATTGAAAAGTTTGGTGTCAGTAATATTTGTAATCATTTTGATCGAAGTCTGTTATGCTCACCAAGGCTGCATTTAGTTGATGTTGATCAAAATACAGTAAAAACAGTAATATTGTGATAAATTATTGCAATTTAAAATAATTGTTATTTTATATATTAAAATGTAATTTACTCCTGTAATGGCAAAGTTAAATTGTTAGCTTCATCACTCCAGTCTTCTGTATCACATGATTCTTCAGAAATTATTCTAATATGCTGATTTGGTGCTTAAGAAATATTTCTTATTATTAACAATGTTGAAAACAGTTGTGCTTTTTTACAAATGTTTAGATAAAACCATTTTCTTGCGTATTTGTCTGTACATAAACATGCTGTGATTTTAGTCAAGTGATTTTAGGCCAGTTGTAGACCGATCTTTCAGTAGTGAGTTACAATGCCTTAACCTGGATAATAGGCCGCAAGAATGATAATATTTTTTTTATACCTGCATGTCAGGACTAATGTTTTACAAACCCAATGCAAACCACACTTGTATGATTTGAAATCTGGTTAAAATAGAATTATGAGTGGTATAAACAAAGCCTTAGTCATACAAAGGCAAACTGTAAAAACTCTGTGCACTGAAGTGAATATCTAAACCTTGTTTAAAGATTAAGTAGTAATTTACAGGTAGGACTATTCATAATTTGCTGAAAACTTTAGGCATGTGTATGCAAATATCTGAATTTTGCATGCAAAGCAAGTTTGCTTGTGTTTGTTTTTGCAGCTTCCTTTCAGGCAAGCTCCAGCATTCCTTTAGTTGCAAAATCAGCAGGATTTTGATTAAAAAATAGCAGAGAATCAGCCTCGCTTGTTTAATGCTGATGTCCTTTAACACTCCTCACACACTCTGCTGACTCCAGTATCACCTGATCCCCCGATGATGACTTAACTGAATAGTGATTTTTTTGTGTGTACACATCTAAGTGGGTGAATGTTTTATTGGGCATTTTTTTTCCATTTAATTCTCAAACTGGTGTTAAGATCTTTGTTCAAGAGCACAATGGCGATAGCATACGTTTTGCTTCTTACAGGGATTAAACCAACAGCATTCTAATTCCCCTGTTCTCTGTACCACCAGACCTCTAATTATCCTCGTTTCTTTTTTTAGTTTTTCAAAAAATCTCTTTAAGAAAACATGTTTGTGACATATTGTATGTGTGTTCAGCGCTCGTCTGTTGCAACTGAAGAGAGAGATGTGTATGAAGAATTACTGACCCAGCAAGAGATCCAGAGCAGTGTAGACCTCGTGAACGGTAAGTGTGGCACATTAATCTATACATTGGGAAAGTGGGCTGAGACCACGTAAAAAAAAATGTTGTTAAGCTTACTTCTGGAATTAAAGAGTTTTATTTTAGTTTTTAAATTTCGAGAAAAAAAATTAAAACAAAAATATGCAAAGTTATGACTTAAAATTTAGGTGAAATATTTAAAATTCAGCGCTATTTGTCTGCAGCTTTTCACTCAAATTGGTATGATAACAGTATAATTTGCAATAATTTTTTGCATTTTTATTTAGCAGTGTTATTTTAGTATTATTTATGTACAATTATTTGTTATTTTAAAATAGGTTTTTATTTTTCTATTTTAGTTTAATTTTAGGTTCAGTAATTCTGTTATATGCTTTTGTCATTTTTATTTATTTATATTTTCAATTTAGTTTTATTTTAGTTTTTAGTAATTTTAGTTTTTCAACTTAAATTTATTTATTTTTGCCAAGGCAATGTTCCTAATTAAGTTTTTTAAATCTAATTTTTATATATTCATTGTACTGTATATTGCTCATTTTGTAGCTTTTTATTGATATCTTCTCATGATTTCAAATTACGGCGAGCCTAAGAGAGCATTTGGACACTTTCAGGGAAGCCCTTACATCCTTCATGGAAATATAGCAATGATTTTTTTACTGTATGGCATAGTAGGCTGCTTTGAAAATGTTCTTGATTTGCTCTGAATTGAATATAATATTATGTAATTGTTGTGTACAGTAATAATGATTTTCTCTCTCTAGCATCAGCAGCTATTCAGCAAGTAAATCAGGCTCTTGATGCTGAGGATCAGAAAGCCCTCCTGGCCAGCCTTCGGTTGCCTGCACTTGGTCTTGTGGGAGTCCTTGATGACAACTCCTGCTTTTACCTGGAGCACTTCACATCCTACAGGAAGCATAAAGTTAAGGTACCGAAGCAGACTTTCTATATCAGTTGAAATTTTTCGTGATTTTGAGTCCAATTAATTTGATGAGCATGTTTATGACATCTGTATGTAGGATGCTGGTGGGGCTTCTCAACTGGAGAGGGAAGAGATTCAGAGGGTCATCACTTCCTGTAATGAGTTTGCAGAGGCCGAGAAACGAAGTATGTTGCACACATACATGTACCCTTGACTGGATGATAATGTATAGACTCGAGTGTAGTGTAGATCCTCTATAGATATGAAGCTCTGTATGCCCCCATTGTCAGTTTAGATGGTGTTCAGCCAAACTAAAAGTGAAATTAACATTAACATAAATGACTTTCTTAATAGATCAACATGTAGTGTCTAAGGATGTACATTTTGGTCATTTTGAGTGTTTTAGTACAAATAATTCAGACCCAATAACCTCATGGGCAACACTGACACTCATGGGCAACAACATTAATCGAAAATCAATTGATACAAGTGATACAATTTATCACAACATTATAATGTAGAAAGTGAAAGATTCATTTTAAGACTTGATAAAGATTACATTTTACTGTGTCATGAAATTATTAGTGTTTTTAAATATTATCCTTAGTTGAGCATCAGATGATAGCTGACTGAGATAATCTAAATGTAAAAATAGGGGAAAATAGCATGCACAATTAAATATACAACATCTGCCGATATATATATATATATAGCAGCTGATTGCTAAATTGATACCAGCATATATTGTGTTTCTCTATTCACATGATGTGTTTGTTTTTCTGATACTACTGATTATTGTGCTCTTGATGGACACAGAACAAGAGGCCGTTGTTGCGATCAATGCAGCTATTCGGCGAGGCTTTCCAGAAGAGACCGTAGAGGAGCTCCTGAATCCAGAGGCCCAGTTGCCCATCGTCTACCACACTGCTGCCAGCCTGTACCAGGCCGAGCTCTTCAGCCTGCAGCTCGGCTCTCAGGTCAGCTCTCTTACTCTTACTTTTTTTTTTTTTTTCTTCTCCATGTTAAGCTGTTTCTTGTCCTTACTTACAAAACAAGTTTAAATTTTTGCTCACCTCAGAGCAAGGCCGGTCTTACTCATGAGGAGCTGTGTGTAGCTGTGGAGATGCTGTCTGCTGTGTCTGTGTTAAATGAGGTGCTGGACACTAAAGACTCTGTGGCTGTCATTGAGCAGCTCAGTGACTCTCCACTGGGCTTCAGTTGTCTGGATGCTGACAATTTACAGAGGTACAGTGACACTACAGTTTGAGAAAGAGAGTGGTGGCAAGAATACTATATAATACACACTGAGAAACAATTTAGTAATTTACTTGATCATGTGGTTGTTTTGCTTTGCTAGATATGCAGACACACTGATCCGTCTCAGAGCAGAGTCCCTGGCCCAGGGTCAAGAGTTCCTCACCTGGAATGATGTTCAGAAGTGCATCGATACTATCAATATCCAGGTGCATGAGGAACATGAGAGTAAGCAAACTTTTAAATAAATTATAAACTACCACTCAAAAGTTTATGGTCAGTAAGATTTTATTCAGCAAGGCTGCATTAAATTGCTCAAAAGTGACAGTGAAGACAATTATAATGTTACAGAAAATTTCTGTTTCAAATACGCTCTTTTGAGCGTTTTGTTCATCAAAGAATCCTGAAAAAAATGTATCACATTTTCCACAACATTATTAAGCAACACAACATTTTCAACATTGATAATAATAATAAATGTTTCTTGAGCACCAAATCAGCATATTAGAATGATTTCTGAAGTGATCATGTGACACTGAAGAATGGAGTAATAAAGCTAAAAATTCAGCTTTGCATCACAGGAATAAATTACACAATAGAAAAACTTTATTCTCTCCATTGTACCAACTTGTTTCAGAGTAACTGGTATCAGTTATAAATAAATACATTACTAAAATTAATATAAACACATTAACTAAATTATGAAGATTAAATTAATATTTCTTAAGTTTCTGAATGTTATTAATTCATATAATTACTAATAATATTGTACATCAAACTGGCTTCTTAGCATTTTCTTTACACAAAGCACAAATTCAGTGCATTTTCATGCCCTCTTTTGATTAACAGGATGTATCGGCCCTGATTATTGTCTGTTTTTAAACTATCGGCCACTAGCTGATTATGTGAAAATTTGCTTCAATGGCCGATACCGATTATTGGCCGATATATCGGAGCATCTCTAGTTATTTTAAATTGTAATAATATTTTATAATATTATATGTTTTACATAAAAAATACTGTTTTACATTAAAAAAATCTTACTGACCCCAAACCTTCAAACAGTAATGTATATTTCAAAATGATCACCACATAAGTTTGAAAATTAGGTATTTAAATAGCTTTTTTCCATTCTAAATGTATAGTGTATCTGGTTTTAATACATTCTAGTCTTATAAAAGAAAAAAAAGAAAAACAAAATAGAAAGACATTCATATATATTCTTATAAATATAGATTATAATATAATATAATATAATATAATATAATATAATATAATATAATATAATATAATATAATATAATATAATATAATATAATATAATATAATATAATATAATATAATATAATATAATAAGCAAAAGGCCTTCTCATTAATAATGTGTTTAACACTTAGGTGGTCTTTCAAGAGAAAGTTACTCCATAATGTTTTGATAAGTTGGTGTGGCTATGTGGTTGTGTGGATGTGTGTTTACGCGTCATTGATCCAGTCTGTATAAATCACACATAACAGTTTTATTTAGCAAACAATGAATCTCACAAGTAAACAGGTAGACTTTGACAGCCCTAATTATAATATCTAAAAGTTATATTATCTTAAAACACCATATTTGTTAATGTATAAACATAACAATTTAAGACATTTTTGTCAGTTTCTTAATGGAAATGTTCACATATCAGTGACTATTCCGTTGCATCATGAGTTGTTGAGCACATAAAATTCCCATGTTCTGTGTGTAGGAGTCATTGCTATTGCTGAGATCAATGAAGCTCTAAATTCTGGAGATCCAGAGAAGACACTCGCTGCCCTCCTACTCCCTACTGCTAAACTACAGGGAGTCAAGCCAGCCACCGCCAAACACTATTACGATGTACTGCTGACCACCAAAGACCTCATCTGCAAGGTGAAATAGAATAACAGCTCTAAAACAATGAAATGTCTAAGAGGTTACATCTCTTATTTGAATTACTTTTATTTAAGAGGTTACATCTCTTATTTGAATACAAACAGTTCTTTGTATTCAGCTTGACTTTGTTTTATGGTTACAGCTTGAGTTTCCAACTTCCTTCACTTGCGTACAAAGTAATGAGCCTCTACTAAAGTACAAAGTGGGAAGTCCAACCATATCATCCTTAAGCCACTGTTAAGCCATTTTAGATAAGGAAGCCCCCCTTACAGGGTCCGCAACAAAAACATCCTGTTATTTAGAAGGCCTTAGGCAGTGGACAAAGCTTTCAAAGGTCTAGAGCTAAAGGATCTAAACTTGACTCGGGAAGTTGAAGTCTTTGCGAGGAGATAAGAGAGGAAAGGGTCCAGACAGCTGTGGAAGGAACACAAACATACGGCTATTCTGTAGTAATAATACAACTCATACTGTTCCTCAGTGTACAGCTTCACATAATGTGCAAAAAGAAGTGTACTACATGGAGCAAAACACACTAAAAAGATCCCAAACACCAATGTGCTGGCCTTCATGTAGTGCTTCCAGTCACGACTGGAACGATTTAGGTGGTAGATGATGGATCCGTAAACAAATGCAATGACCAGCGATGGCAGGATGAACCCCAGGCAGATCAGACTCAATCTGTATGGAATTAAAGCTTTGTAGGACGCTTCTTTATAGGGCTGGATATCATGACACATCACCAAATTTAACCCAGAAATGCTGTAGCTTTGCTGAACCAGAAACTCTGGTGCCATTGCAATAGCTAAAACCACCCAAATGGTTAAGCTCGCCCAGATCGCACAGTACTGTTTCGACATTGTCCTGTAGAGGAACGGGTGGACCACTGCAAGGTAGCGCATCACACTAATGCACATGTGGGCATGGATCGAGCAGTAGATGTTACCATAAAAGCAGGCAGTCACCATCTTGCAAGCCAGCTCTCCAAAGATCCAGTTGTTGTTGTTGAAGTGATAGTGGACTCTGAGTGTGAGGGAAAGTAGCAGGAGAAGGTCTGAAACTGCTAGGCTAAAATATAGGATTCTGCTGGAAAAATTCTTTCTTCCACTGAGGCAAACCAACACAAAGACGTTAGAGGGGATCCCCACGAGGATGGCTAGGATGTACGCGGATGGAATGATCCTAGTGCTGACAACTCCAGTGGTGTAATTGATGACGGTAGCATTGGCGTTTATCACAGGCTGATGGACAGATGTGTTGGAGAACAGGGAAGCATTGAGCTCTATTGTTCCAGGAAAAGTTTTTGGCTGAATTGAATGTTTTGGCATTTCGATGCTGGAATGTATTGATGCTGAAAAAAATGGTAGAAAACACAATGTTAAAGTACTGAAAAAAAGTGTGTTCACACAGCTTGATACTGAAATATGGGAGTCAGGAGTCGTTGTATACCTAAAACCGCCAGCTGGTAAAATGTACCCATGCACACGACTGCTGTTTTGATATGGGTAAAAAACATATTTGTATTGTGCCACTGACTTCACAAAGTAATGTCTAGAGTCATAAAAAAAAATGTTTAGTCATCAACAACTGTGACTTTTTGTCTTGTTGTTTTATGTTCATTTTAAGCAGGCTAATCACTTTTCTTAATGGTGATTATAAACCAGCCTGCAATGAAAGCGAGAATTAGAAGGAAATAAATACATATTTGGGTGGTGTAAAATTATAATAAAATGTCATTAATCACTTATTAAGATAACCCATGTTATTTAAATGACTAAAATACCCTAAATAGACAATAATTCACCACACTGCATAAGATGTAGATATGATGCAATGACAAATTCAGGCACACATTTTCACCTAATTCATTATTAATTTGTTTAGTTGTGTACAATTTGAATAAGAGAACAACACCAATAAACTTGGAGTAATTATTAAAATTGTTTTATTCATTACATCATAGATCGGAAATATTTTTTGAGGAAACGGCAGACTAGAATAAATAGCACTCATAACTCATGGCATTTAATGTCTCTAATATTTGTTTGGCATCCATGAAATCGCCTTCTTTTATCCACTGTGACTAAAACTGATTACCGCGATCTCAGTGGGGGAAATCTGTTGCCTAGTAACAAAGAACATTAAAACAGAAGCAGCGCAAAAATGTGCAAATATACAGGCAAATGTGGGTAAATTTGACCTGCTGGTGCTTATAGGCATAATCTGGTTTTATCTAAACAAACTTTAACAACAGGGGATTGTAAATAACACAATTTTAGTAAAAGACTGGGAGACTTGGATATTTTATTGAAAACCTGTTATGTACATTTGAAAAACAGCCTAAATTTTACCCTATAACGGTTAGTAGTGGTAAATTTAATTGAATATAATTCAACAAACATTATTAGATATGCGGACATGGCTTCAAGTCATTATTTTAGCAGTAATAACATTGCACATAAAATGCTAAATGCATATTTTAGTAACTTTATTAGCTGGATTCATCTGGTAAACATTGGTTGTGTAAATGTGACGTGATCGTAAAACATTAAGTCTTATCAATTGAACATACTATATTTGAAATTAAATATAACGCCTACTCTGAATATGGCTGATGTGATTCGGTTTCAGTTTTTAATAGGCACAGATTGTCCAGTTTAATCACACGTGACAAACTTTAACCGTAAGAGTAAGACAGTACAAGCTGCCAACATCAAGCATTTTGTATTTTTTTAATTAAATATATATGTGTGTGTGTGTGTCAAAGAATTTATTTTAATTCATTGAAGTGTTACATTTTAACTGTATGACATTATATATACTTGTTGTATTTAATTTAATTTAATTTGTTGGGGTTGTGTAGTTTTGTGTGTTGCTTGCTTTCTATCTCTGACTTTTTTAGTTGTTGTTCTTTTCAGCAGTGTACAACCACCCAAAATTATATTTGTTGAACATTATATTTTGAGAATAATTTGTTTTAGATGACTGAAAAGTCACTTGATCTACTAACATAGCCAGGAGTCAATAAGTCAAGAGTCGAGTCTTTGGGGCAGTCAGTCAACTACCCTAAAGTTTATTTTTTAGTCACAAAATCATGACTTCAGTCCATGTCCACATCTCTGCCAAATAGCAATCAGCTGTTGATCTCTAAATATCTTAAAATGTTAGAGAAAAGTGGTCTTACCTGAATCTTGAAGTGAAAACTCAAACATTAATGGTAATAGCAGCAGCACAAATAGTCTCCACATGCTTGAAAGTTTTTTCCTGTGAATTTTTACAAAGTATTGTTCATCAAACTAAACATGACGTACAAGTGTCTGTTCTGAACATCAGTCATTTGTATATTAAGATAACCGTCAAGTTAGATGTCTGCATCGAAGGGCGTGTTGGTTTCCTGTTAAGGGCTCTGGGAGTGTGGATTCAGAATTGCTCAGTGCTCATGTTTCAGGCATGTCAGGAAATGCTGTGTGACATGAAACATCCCCCAAATGGTTCCAGTTCATGGACCAAACAATTTACAAACATTTGTCCACAAATAGTTCCTAAATAACATATAGGAATGTTTATATGATGTTTTGGTGTTCTGACCACTTGAGTAACTTGAGACCTTAATAGATTTCACTTTCTTTCCTTTCTCTTTCTTCCTTTCTTTCCTTTCTCTTTCTTTCTTTCTTTCTTTCTTTCTTTCTTTCTTTCTTTCTTTCTTTCTTTCTTTCTTTCTTTCTTTCTTTCTTTCTTTCTTTCTTTCTTTCTTTCTTTCTTTCTTTCTTTCTTTCTTTCTTTCTTTCTTTCTTTTTCTTTCTTTCTTTCTTTCTTTCTTTCTTTCTTTCTTTCTTTCTTTCAGGTCTTATCCGTTCAAATAAAGGAAACAGTATTTTTTTTGTTTTTCAGGATATCAGTCTCAACAAATGATAGGTAGAATGATAAATCTTTTGTTTTTCACAGCAGTCGATATCATCAGGTTGCAGGTTCCTAACTTTTTCTATTTTTTTTTTCTGTTAAATCTGCGTAAAAGACAATCCGCCCACACTATTACGCTATTTATTAAACATTCCTTGGATTATGTATGACACTAATGTATGACAGTTATGACACTTTGACTCCCTAATTCCTTCCCTTCTATTTGCATTCACATCTCTCTTCTGGTCTATTTTCACTTCTTCTATTACTGTTGGAATGTTTCTAAAGTAGGGAAACATAACAGACCAAATATTGCACCATACTTTTTTATCTCTTAAAATTAAGGAAAGCATTTTATTGTTTTATTGATGGTGAACACTGATGGTGTTTTCAAAATTCTGTAAAGTAATAATTTTTTTTTTTTGTTTGTTTGTTTGTTTTCGGTTAACTTTGCTCTTAACATTTAACATAATACATTGGGATGCTATTATATTATATGACTGCTGTGAAACACCTGCATAAACAAAACATTTCCCAAGGAGACACTTCCTGTTTAACCAGTGATAGTTGCACAGAATGTATAATACAGCCTCCATCTTTTCCTGATTTACTGTAGTTGCTTACATTGAGAATAAATTGGTGTGTAGTAGCAGATGATTTGTTTGCTCTGTGACAGTGTGTACACATGTTTGTATTGAGCATGTGCTGATTGTGTGTTGTGCTGTAATAGAGCTCTGGAGATGAATCTGCTGTGCTGTGGCTGGACCAGATCCAGGAGGCCATACACTCTGCCAACCGGGACCAGGAGGACGCACTCAAATGTAAGTTTGTAACCAAATATAATTTGCATCATGAAAGCTGAATGATTAGTTTTTATGTTCATTGGGTCTCATTCATGAAACAAGAGCAGAACGAATTTTTGTATAAATCGTGTGTAAAGTGGTTCTGGCGTAAATTTTCGGATTCATTAAAATGTTCGTATTTTCCAAATGTTAGTTGGTACGAAAGAAATCTACACCTTCTCCCAGTCACGCGTAAATAGTGCGTTTAACATCTGAACGTTTTGCTCATTAATAAGGCTGCATTTTAATTCACCTTAATAAGGTACATTACACAGCATTTTGAAAAAATATTAGTAATTACATACTATTTTTCTTTTTACTTTTGTTGTGAGAGCCAGTATTAAGCTGCGTTCACGTCACCTTGTATTTACCGCTATCTTGAAATGACGTTATATTCGGAGCTGTTCACGTCCTTTTGGTCCTTCGACTGGAAATTATGCGTTTCCATGGCACTACTATCAACGCCTAATAAATCAATCTACAGCGGTCAGGTGGTATAGTGGCCACATGTTACATGTGGGAGCTTTCAGAAAACTCCCAGCTTACAAACTGTAATTACGAACTCTACGAGGACGTGAACGCTTTTTACAAGCTAGAATCTTGTAACTACAGGAATTACGAGGCCGCGTGAACGCACCTATAGCATCTGCAAACGGAGCACTTTAATCAAATAATGAATTGATTTCAATAGGGCTGGGCAAACTATGGAACTTGTTTCCTATAAAATGGCCAAAATCCTTCATTTGGTGTCATAATATGATGCCCATATATAGTTGTCAGTCGGATTTAATGGGCGGGATTTATGGTAATTGAGAATGAACGTGCACGCGTGTCCCATTTACGACTGATTGGAATTCATTAACACACACACACACATTTCACTATCACATCTGACGTTTACGAAGTATTTGTGAATCAGGAGGAGAGTTTTCGGGAAAGTCTGTTTACGCGCAAATCACTCGCATATTTACTCGTATATTTACGAATGTTTCATGAATGAGACCCATTCTGTTTATTTCCTATACACATCCCTGTAAAGGATGTGTAGTGATACATGTAATCGACATTATAGCCTTATAACCTTTCAAACCTTTGAATATGTTGTTTTTACAGAGCACAATACATTTTTTTATAACATACAGTATAATAATATATATATCTTATATAAGCTATTTAAAAGAATCTATATAAAATTCACAAGAAAATGGTCACATTTGGCAGCAATGAATGCACAACGATGGAGAAACCAACGAAAACACTTTATTAAAGGGCTAATAAAGTCTGTCCCAAAAATGAGAAATAAAACCCAAAAATGAAATGAAAAGGAAATTAAAATTCTGTCAATAACTAACCCTCATGTCCTTCCAAACTCTTAAGACTTTTATTCATCTTCAGAACACAAATGATCTATCCCTCCACAGGCAGCTACGCAACTAACACTTTGCCGCTTCAAAACATTTCGTAAAACTAATCCATATGTATTGAGCAGTTTAGTCCAAATTTGAACTGAATTTAGGCTTTTATTCACATATAAACACTGATCAGCAAACAGACAGAAGCCCAACTGAACCTGCTTGACACGTGAGAACAAACCTCTTGCGGAAGCTCAAACGCGCTGCGTAACACACAAGAATGAACATCATTGGTTCTCACACGTCAAGCAAACATGCTTGAGCTTCTGTTTACCACATCTGATGTGAGTTGATTAATGTTTATATGTGAATGAAAGCCTAAATTGAATCTATTCATCTCATAAAATCGTGAGAGAAAATTTTCTCTTTACAGAATTTGGATTAAACCGCTCAATTCATATGGATTAGTTTTAAAATCTCTTTATGAACTTTTTGAAACGTCAAAGTGTCAGTTTTGTAATATAAATATGTATATAAATCGGCTCCAGTCGAAGGAAACAATCGGTATGTGTGTTCAGTTCAGTCTTAGAATGTTTCAATGTTTCAGCTAATCGTTAGGTGTGTCCCCGGCTTTACAGGTTTGGAACAACATATGGGTGAGTAATTAATGACAGAAATTTCATTTTTGGGTGAACTAACCCTTTAACGATACAACTCTGAACACTCAGGAGATATCAGGAAAAAACTAGAACGCAACCACATCATACAAACACTGAACAATAAACTGAGGAAACTAAAGGCTTAATTTCACAGAACTAGATCATTAACAAAATAGAAATAGGTGTGTTACATAATCAGTTACCAAGGAAACTAACTAGTGAATACAAATGGGCAGACGAACAGGGCAAACCAAACTAAAACAAACACACAGAAAATAAACCTGACAAAAATATTGTCACAATAAATAAAATTGTAAAGTGTATATATATTAGTGGTGGGCCGTTATCGGCGTTAACGTGCTGCGTTTAACGTGAGACTCTTATCGAGTGATAAAAAAAATATCACCGTTAATCTATTCTCAAAGTTGGGTTGGGAGCTGGGTCTATTCTACACAAGCTATGATGACTTTCACCTTGATATTTTAGCGCGGATGTATACCTAGCCGAATTGACCCTTCGCAAAGACCTGCCCCCCTTAGTTACTGTTGCTTTGTCCGACAAGCCCTGGCGCTGTCACTCCACACAGAGTAAAAAATACATCGCGGAGCAAAGAGGATACTGACAACACGTCGACAGACAAGACAGAGCAGGTTAAACAAAGTCCCAGCTTTAAAACTGTGTAGTTTTAGTTTTTTTAAGAAATTCAAACAATAAAAAACGTTTTGTTGCTCTTTACTTTGTGTCGTGACCATGATCGTGACAGATTGCTGTAGCGTCTCAGCTCAAAAGGCTCGTAAACTGATCATCTCTTACTACGAGTCCATTTATAGCATCAAATAAACATCAATGAACATGAGAATCAATGTTGTTTCAAACGCAGAAAGATGTCAATATACACCATTTTTCAAGTTTAACTCCACCGATGTTAATCTTCTAACTCCTGACTGCTTTGTCGGAGAAAATGGCGGATTACTTTTAGTCATTATTTGGGTAGCACACATATTCTGAATGTTTTCGGCAGAATTCAAATGAGCCATTTTAATCTAGATTAATCTAGATTAATTCCAAGATTACAATTAGATTAATCTAGATTTAAAAAAATTAATCTATGACCAACACTAATATATATGTATATATATATATATATATATATATATATATATATACATTCTATGAAGAACTGTGACTTTGTGTGTCCATTCGCAATGATTGAAACTGATTTGTTCTGTATATTGCGTGTATGATTTCAGTGGCTGAGGCCATAGCAGACATTAACAGGGCAGTATCTGAGGGAGATGCCAGGGCCACACTAACTGCTCTGCAGTGTCCTGATGCAGGTCTTCGAGCAGCGCTGTCTGAATGTGCTCACATCTACCACAGTCAGCTCTCTCAGTTACAGAGCTCTCAAACAGAACAAGGTAACTCTCTCACACGCCTGATGACTGTGGTCTGGAAAGTTTAGATATAATTTGATCATTAACTTAGTTATTGTTATCTCCCTTACTCTTTGAGGCCAGAGAATTTATTGTCATGCATATTAAATATCATTTATTATACAATTAGCAGCATATTGTATTCTTAAGCCTATTCTTGTATATGTTTCTCATTAGCATTAACATAACCTAATTGTGAAAAATCTATGCAAATTTTGCAAATTTAATTTGATAAATTGTTAGATATTAGTTGTAAATATTCCACAGACTTTTCAAGCACCATCTAAAACATTTACTGGTTCATTTGTTTTCAGTATACATATGGTATTCTTCATACACAAGTTATTCTTCACAGGAACTCTGGGCAATCACAGTACTTTAATTTCAACTGTGTTATCTGTAGGGACCAGTGGCACGTCATGGGTAAAACACAAGATCAAGGATAAATATGATTACTTCTACAACATTGAAAGCAAAGAAGGGACATGGGTTGAGCCAGATAATTTTGTCCATGACAGTTCACAGCTTACCAAAGAAGAAATCCAGGTATGTCCTTAGCACAAACATACATGTGTTGTACAGTATGTGAGCTCTGCAGTTCAGTTCATATTTTCTTTCCCCCTAACTAGAGTGTTTTGAGCAGTGTAACAGCAGAGTATAACAGAGAGCAGCTTTGGTTGGCCAATGAGCAGCTCATCATCAAACTGCAGGCCCTGATTCGTGGATACCTGGTGAGGCGGGCACATAATGACAGACTGGAGTACCTGCAAAAACAAGAGCTGAGCGTCATCAAACTGCAGGTGCTTAACTGTGTAATGTAAATTATTGATAATTAACCTGATTACTCGTATACTAGACCTCCAACAGTCTTGTGATTTTTGTTGTTGTTGTCTACATTTTACTGCATGTTATCACTATACAATTCTTATTTATGTCAAAGTATGTTTAATTTGAAAGTTTTAAGACTCACATTTTAATATTTGACCACAGTTTTAAGATAAAAAACGTAATTATTATTTTTAATATATTTTTATTATTATTTGTTTAACTTATCATTTAATAACGAAAAAAATATACGGCGTAATTTCATAGTTTGCATAATTTGCACTTTAATTTGCTTAATGTACACATGCAAAAGAAAGTAAATCTAAATGATTTTATGTTAACGCTTTGAGAAATTGTCATAGGCTTTTTGCTTGCACAAATAACAAGACACTGAAAATGAACACTATAAAAACACTGAAAAACACATTATACTATGAAAGTATAGTAGGAAAAAAAAAAAAGGTTTAGTAACTGTTTCGGCTGCCTAAACTCTACAGTTGTATCGTTTTCTTTACAACTCAGTTCCAAAGAAAATAAACTACTAATATGTTCTAGGAACAAAAATGTGATGGGCTGCGTCCGAAATCACATACTCTCTCAAGTAGGTACTTATTTTGAAACAGTAATTACTTCGCAACAACTAAAAAAGTATGTTCTTTATATAGCTTAAATATGTGTAATATGAATATAATCTGGATGTTCTACATTCGCCATGTTGACATTATCATGTGACCTACCAGCATCAGTTGCATTGCTTCACTGCCATTCATAAATCCTCTCCCGTGGCCTCATCATATGCACACTTCAGATTCTCGCCCTAAATAGTAGGTCATCCGGGTACTTTATGCCTACTCTTTTATGAGTACTGTGAATTTCAGACATACTTCTTTTGTCACACACTGTTTTTCACCTACTATATAGTAGGGAAGTATGCGATTTCGAATGCAGCCATTGGGTATTTTTCACATGGGGATTGGTTTACCATTACAGGCCTCCTGGAAGGGCTACAAACAGAGAAGAGTCTATAAAGACAGACTAAAGACCTTCCAAGACAGTGTGAGCACTGTGATTAAGGTAACGTTTCTTTCACTGATGCTCATTTATTACAGTTTTTCATCATACCATATCCACTTTGTTGTTCTGAATTGCAGTAGTTGAATTATTCATAGCATGAAAACATGTTTCCACTACAATTTAGTTACAGTCACTTGTGAAGATGTGGAAAGCTAAACGAAGCTATAATAAGAGACTGCAGTACTTCAGAGACCATGTAAGTCATCTCACACACAAGTGAATGAGCAGCTTCTTTATCACTCATGACACTGAAATATTATGTGTATCGTGTTCAGGAGAAAGAAATAGTGACGATTCAAGCTTACCTTAAGGCTAACAAAGCAAGAGTTGACTACAGAACCTTGAGTAAGTCAATTACATTATTGTATTTAATGTATTATGTAATTTATTTTATACTTACTTGTATTGTTAGTTGATTGGTTTTAAAGATAAATATCAACATCATTTTTCCATTTATTTTTCAAACAGCCGGTTCTCAGCACCCCCCACTCTCAGTGGTCCGTAAATTTGTACATTTGCTGGAGCAAAGCAGCCTCGATTTACAGGAGGAACAGGAAGTGACACGGCTCAGAGAGGAAGTGGTCACCAAGATCCGTGCTAATCAGCAAATGGAAAAGGATCTGAATTTGATGGATATTAAGATTGGCCTGTTAGTAAAGAACAGGATCACACTACAGGTGCTTCCTTTTTATGATTGTTAAGCTGTATGGACTGTTTGTTGCATATACTATGGATTAATGAGACAAATGTTACATTATCCTTTGATGTACTTGGGTTTATGTGTTTTTCCATGACATTAGAACCTTAGAATGCTACTCCAAATCAAATAGACATCAATGAGATAAAAAAGAAACCTTTTAGTTTTCTTAAGTCACATAAGAGTAGAAGCAGTTACAAGATGTTCAGACTAGGCCTAGGCGGGTGTAACCTTTGACCCATCTTAATTTTTCCAACTATTGCAATGTTGTCTCCTCTGGCAGGATGTGGTATCACACAGCAAAAAAATGAAAAGCAAAAAGAACAAAATGAGTAAAGAAGATCTGGCCACGGGGGAAAAGCAGGGCATCAAGGGCCTGAGCAAAGACAAAAGGAAGAAACTGGAGGCCTATCAGCATCTCTTTTACCTTCTACAAGTGAGACAAAGACCTTTAGCCCAAATTCAGTCATTTTAAATAATTTAAGAAATAAACTGGAATGCTGAATTGCAATGTGTGGCTGACTAAAGGCATTAAAGGAATATTAAATAATGCATTTATAAATATGATATATAAATGAATAAAAACAGCATTTATAAAATGACAAAAAGGGAAAACATTTATACATTTAAAACTATGTACTATAAGTTAAACATACTATAAATAATTTAAGCTGTATTTTTTAATCAATGACTTTTCTTAATTTAATAGACTAATCCTTCGTATCTGGCCAAGCTAATCTTCCAGATGCCCCAGAACAAATCCACCAAGTTCATGGACACTGTGATCTTCACGCTGTATAACTATGCCTCTAACCAGCGGGAAGAGTACTTGCTGCTCAAGCTTTTTGAGTCAGCGCTGCGAGAGGAGATCAAGTAAGATATATAGACTGAGACGTAAATATGGAATACTATTTGTTAGCTTGAGCATTCAAAAACAACATTGTTTCGGAGAGACTATATCTCAATTCATAATTATTGTCTCAAACGTGAATCAGATGTCTCTGATACAATGTGTATAATTTTGCTTTTTAATATACAGTATGGCAAATATCATTGTAACTTTGCTGTCATCTCTGGTAGATCTAAGGTGGATCATATCCAGGAAATAGTGACTGGGAACCCTACAGTCATTAAAATGGTTCTGAGCTTTTACCGTGGTGCTCGTGGACAGAACGCCCTCAGACAGCTGCTTGGACCAGTGGTTAAAGAGATCATTGAAGACAAAAACCTGGGCATCAACACTAACCCTGTAGACATCTACAAAGCCTGGGTCAATCAGCTAGAGACCGCTACAGGAGAAGCCAGGTTCATACAAGCACACTCAATCCATATGCATATTTTTTCATCTCACATAATATTACACACACACTCTCATTTACACTTTCTCACATCCATTTCCCCTCCATCTTTGCTAGCATTTTTACATTTTTCCCCCATATTATTTAGAAATTGTAACAATAAAAAACGACTATATATATATATTCAGCTTTTGCATGACCATTTACAAGAATAAATTACATTTTAAAATATATTCAAATAGAAAACAGTTGTTTTAAGTTGTAATATTTCGCAATACTACTGTTTTTACTGTATGGTTGATCAAATAAATGCAGAGAGACTTCTTTCAAATACATTAAAAATAGCATATCTCATACCGACCCCCTATTACTTTACTTTTTTATTGAATTGTTTTTTACTACTGTTGTTGAACTTTACTTCACAGTAAGCTGCCATATGAGGTCACGCCAGAGCAGGCTCTGTCACACGAGGAAGTGAGAGCCAAACTGGAATCCTCCAATCAGGTGCTCCGTACCGTCACAGACAAAGTGCTCGGGTCTATCATGTCATCGCTGGAAAACATCCCGTAAGAACAAAGACCATCGCAGCCTTTCAAACAGATTTTCGGTTATGCTTCATGCAGTTCATTTTCATTTTGCCTGTTATGTTTGCCAAATATACCTCTTGTATTATGAAGGATTCTTTTATACAATATAACTTTACAGTGTCATTGTGCACCAGGGGGCAGCACAGTAGTTGAAAACATAGAGAGATATATTTTCAATATGTAATCAGCGTTGTGTGCTGTTTTGCTCATGCATTACTAACCTCTCATTATTTTAAGGTATGGCCTAATTTTTTTTTTATTTCTACTGCTGATCTCTGATTATTATTTTGCATTATTTGATGTCCGTTTTTTTTTTTTTTTTTTGCATGCAGTTACGGCATGAGATATATTGCTAAAGTTCTAAAGGACACGCTTCATGAGAAATTCCCTGACGCCACAGAGGATGAATTATTAAAGGTCAGATGTTGAAAATTTTAGTGGTACTCGTGTATCCATACAAATGTTTCTTTTAAAATATGTATTCACTGGGTCCTGCCTGCAAAGCTCCTTTCATACTTGAAATGTTGCTATAATTGTTTGACACATGAACCACAATAGATTAAAGATTAACTAAATCATATTTTGTGAAGTCAGCGTCTCAAGAACCCAGAAAAATAATGTGAAATAAGTTCAGTTTGAATAGCGGCATCTTCTTCCCACAGATTGTAGGGACTTTGCTCTATTACCGTTACATGAATCCTGCCATCGTGGCTCCAGATGGCTTTGACATCATTGACATGACGGCCGGAGGTCAGGTGCACTCGGAGCAAAGGAGGAACCTGGCATCAGTGGCTAAGATGCTACAGCATGCTGCTGCCAACAAGCTGTTTGAGGACGAGAGCGACCACCTCACCCCCATGAACAGCTATATCTCCCAGACCTATCAAAGGTTCAGGTGAGGAGAACAGAGCACTTTATTAGTTTGAGGTTTAGTTTGTCTAGGGTCACAAAAAAAGACTAGTACTGTCAGGAAGAATCAAATACTTAAAGGGATAGGTCACCCAAAAATGACAATTCTGTCATCATTTACTCAACTTCATGTCATTCCAAACTTGTATGACTTACTTTCTTCTGTGGAACATAAAAGAAGAAATTTTGAAGAATATCTTTGTCCATGCAACGAAAGTCAGTAGGGTCCAAAGTTGTTTTCTTTTCATAGAAACATAAGTATTTTATGTAGAAACTGATGAGTAGAACAAAAGATTTTAAACAATCAGACATTTGAGGGTCAGGATAGGCTAAGTATATATGGAAATTGAGGTTAAAGGTGAGGAAGTGTTTTTGTAAGAAAGTAAGGCATCAGCAGTGAGGAGGGACATATGTCACCACTTCAGACATATGTGTGCTTGTGTGAGGCAGCTGGAAGTGCTAAATGACCTTTTACCCATAGCCCCTCATTCCCATGCTGGTGAGTCATGCTTACTGGAAACTCCCTGCTGATTTCTTTTCCTCTCTGATTCTCAGCAGTTCTGCCTGATGGCATGTCTGTGATGGACCTGATAGTTTACACTTGAGCTGGATTATTGCAGTTTATGACACCATGTGACCTTCTCATTCAAGCCTACTTTGCATTGTACATTGATTATGCATTTGGTTCAAACATCTTGTTTTGCATTTAAAAAACGATTTTCATAGAATATGAACAGGTTCCTCACTATCATGTGTCCTGTATATTTGTGTATTAAATGTTTTGGCTAATTTGATGGGGGTTTCAGTAGTAGTAGTTCTACAGAAATCCACAGATTTTCCACTAAAATCACAAAGTAATCCAAAGATTTAAAGGGGTAATTCACCACTGGCAAAATGGACTTTCAATAAAACTTGGCTGCCTATACAGTAGAATTTATTGGGGTCAGCGCTACCTGACTAGAGAAAATGGAGAAAAGGACTGTTGTGTCTTCCCTTTTACCAAATAGGTAGGAAAACTTCAACACCCATAATGCACTTGGCATATTGCTGCCCAAGGCCACTCCCATCAGTCTGCTATGGATACGCTTACCAGAGTCAAACTGCCTTGCTTTAGTAGGAAATACTTCTTAGCTAACTTTCAGTCGTAATGGTGTTGACTTGTTTTGTTCCCGGGTGCAAGAATTCAGAGAGTAAACGTTTAGAGGTAGTGGGTTACTTGGGTTTTCAGTGAAGGATCCAGCGCATTGTAGGGTGCAAAGAATACAGAGAGAGTGCCGCAATGGAAATCTGAAAAACTGGATGACCATGAATACAGTCTTTTAGGCCAAATTGAGGGGAAAAACTGAAACTGCTGTTCTGTGAGTTCAAAACGCTGTTGCGAACAGTTAAGAAAGCTGTTGCCATAGTGTTCCATTTTTACTATAATGCTGTTTAAAGAGTAGACATAGTACAATTTTCAGTGATAAACCTACCTTTACAATAACTGCTCTGTACATAACCCCCTTGTTGTACAATCTGTAGTTTTCACAAAAGCCCTGGAGCTGTCAAAAATCCTTTGCTGGCAAATCAACGTTAATTTCTCAGTGTAACAGGAGAAATAGTAAACATTGTTCATTTACATAGGTCCGAGGTCCGTTGAAAATCTGTGAAGTTACACTAATCTGGGCATGTTTTTATGTTTGTTTGTTTGTTTTCAGGGGCTTCTTCCAGGCAGCTTGTGACGTTCCAGCTCCAGAGGAGAAGTTTAACGTGGACGAGTACTCTGACATGGTGACACTCAGCAAACCTGTTATCTACATCTCTATTGAGGAGATCATCAACACACACTCTGTAAGTCATAAAACATAGCCAACTGAGAATTCAAAAGAATTCAAAAGAATTCAAATTTTTTTTTTTTTTTTTTTAAGTTGCAATGAAACCGATGTAGCAACAGAGTTTTTCTTTCATATTGTAACAGATCCGAGTGTAACAGATTGTTGAAAATGAAAAAATGTATGGTGTGACTTGGTTTTTATACATCAGTTTTTGATTGGATTTTGAGATGTGCGTGTTACACTCAAAAGTGGAAGCAGATGAATGAAAGTTTGCAAGGGTGGGGTTAAAGCAGATTAAATGATTGGAGAAGTCCTGGAAGACCTAGTTATGACATTTAGATTAAACATTACAAAATCAAAACTTAAAAAAAAAGAAACATGCATGGATTAACCATCCACAATAAGATCTATAACTTGCATTTAGAAAAGAGATAGGGTGAGATTTAATTTCAAGCCAACTTTAACAAAGAGGTTTGTATTACAGCTGTGAGCCCATCATTCAATGGAAGAGATTACCTCTTCTTGTATCTTTTATTGCTGGGCATACAAAAGAGACTCTAATTTACACACATCAACATTTACTTTATCTGTAGGTGCGTTATCTGGAATGTGAAGTCAAATGCTTTTTTAGATCTGC
The DNA here is from genome assembly GCF_024489055.1 of Chanodichthys erythropterus. Lineage (NCBI taxonomy): Eukaryota > Metazoa > Chordata > Actinopteri > Cypriniformes > Xenocyprididae > Chanodichthys > Chanodichthys erythropterus. The sequence goes on from NC_090233.1 coordinate 43,783,263, forward strand.
AACTCATTGTGATTAACTATCATTAGCCACTTTGAGTCATGAGAGGAACCTACTGAGGAGCGGCTTAACTTGATCCATATGTGTGAGGAAGTGACATCATGACCTGTGCAGACATAATAGAGCCTGCATACTTTTCCCAACTCAGCCAAATGTCTACATTCTTTCTGTTTGGACTGACATTTCTGTATGTCTTGAAGGGTGCAACACATAAACTAAGAGATGTGATGTCCATTTTAAGCTGTTATGGCTGTAATATATATATTATTGAACCAGATATATTCTGTGATTTGAGGAGTTCAAAAGAGATATTTAGGAGTTGCACAAAGAAGACATTGTCTGAATTGTCCCTTCAAATCCACTCCTACAGTTGGGTGTTGTCCTGTTTTCTCTGCCAAATTGTAAGACAGTGAGATGGATTGGAAATAAATACCTCCTCCTCTTTATGTTGCAGATTCTATTAAAAAATGTGTGTATCATGAATGGTGTATGAAATGGATCATACATTTGCAGACGGGGGATATCAGTCTTTACATTTTCAACTTTATATTTTACATTTATGCATTTGGCAGACAATTTTATTCAAAGTGACTTGCATTTTTTTTTTTTTTTGGTCTTCTAGTTGGTGTTGGAACATAAGGAAGCTATTGCTCCAGATCACAGTGATCTTCTGCATGAACTCCTGAAGGATCTGGGGGAAGTTCCTGACATTGAGTCTCTACTTGGTAAAATTATAACAAATACAAACACATAATTTCATAATTTCATAATTTCATCAACACCTTTCAGACATTACCAGTATTATCCACCTAGATGACATGAGGACTGATTTGATGTTTTGGCAACAGTGTGTTAGTTTAGATCAGTTTTCACTCAGTGACAGCTGATTATTAGAAAATGACAGAAACCTGCTAACACAATGACACAAACCTTGCACTCAGGTGAAGGAGCTGTGGACACGAATGACCCCAACAAGGAGAACTCACTGAGTCAGCTGGCCAAAACAGAGATCTCCCTTACCCTCACCAACAAGTTTGAGCTGCTGGATGGAGATGACAAAGACATGAAGGGACTAATGACAAAGTAAGTGAGGAAGTAATCATCTCTTCTTCGACTGCCTTAATATGTGAAATGTCCTCACATAAATATCTCTCTTCCTACACTCAACTTTTCTTTACTGTCATCATTTCCTGTCTTCATATCTCTGCTGAACCATGGGAGGAAGTGGTTTGGTGGCCAGTTTTATCTTTTCCACTTCTAAAATGGGCCTCTTGACTGGCTTTGTGTAATTAGCATTAAAGGTGCCCTCGAATGAAAAATGGAATTTATCTTGGCATAGTCAAATAACAAGAGTTCAGTACATGGAAAAGACATACAGTGAGTCTCAAACTCCATTGTTTCCTCTTTCTTATATAAATCTCATTTGTTTAAAAGACCTCAGAAGAACAGGTGAATCTCAACATAACACCGACTGTTACGTAACAGTCGGGGTGTACGCCCCCAATATTTGCATATGCCAGCCCATGTTCCCAACATTATGAAAGGCATTAGACAAGGGCAGCCAGTAACGTCTGGATCTCCACAGGTGAATCAACAGACTAGGTAAGCAAGCAAGAACAACAGCGAAAAATGGCAGATGGAGCAATAATAACTGACATGATCCATGATATCATGATATTTTTAGTGATATTTGTAAATTGTCTTTCTAAATGTTTCGTTAGCATGTTGCTAATGTACTGTTAAATGTGGTTAAAGTTACCATCGTTTATTACTGTATTCACGGAGACAAGAGCCGTCGCTATTTTCATTATTAAACACTTGCAGTCTGTATAGTTCATAAACACAACTTCATTCTTTATAAATCTCTCCAACAGTGTAGCATTAGCCGTTAGCCACAGAGCACAGCCTCAAATCCATTCAGAATCAAATGTAAACAATATAGCAGTATACAATACTCACATAATCCGACGCATGCATGATGAACACTTTGTAAAGATCCATTTGAGGGTTATATTAGCTGTGTAAACTTTGTTTATGCACTGTTCAAGGCAAGCGCGAGCTCTGTGGGCGTGGAGCACGAGAATTAAAGGGCCAGTAGCCCTGAATCGCTCATTTATAATGATGCCCCAAAATAGGCAGTTAAAAAATGAATTAAAAAAAATCTATTGGGTATTTTGAGCTGAAACTTCACAGACACATTCAGGGGACACCTTAGACTTATATTACATCTTTTTTTAAAAAGTTCTAGGGCACCTTTAAGAAAAGGCCTTTTCACACCAAGACGATTCAACATGAAAATGCGGTGCGGCAAACATTTTAATTTGAATATTAAAGGTAGGGTATGTAATTTTTTTCATAAACACTTTTGTTATTCAGGTCCGAGCAGGTTTGGGTCCAAAACTTCGACGAGTGCCTCGGACACAGGTCGGGTTCAGTATTATTGACCTCGGGTCTCGGGAAATTATAAATAATTTTTTTTCCCAAATGGACCCTAGAAGACATGAATAATAAACTTTTATCAACTTATGGTCAGGTAAATAACATTACAGCAAAAGTTATAGGACATAATGAGGTTACAGTGATGAGTGATTGACATTTCTGCACTTCAGCGCGTACTTGTGCGTGTAATTATGCGTGTCAGCTCTATAAATGGCAAAATGAATCTACAGTAATTAGGAGGTACAAGTAAGAGCTTGGCTTTGGAGAGCGCTCTGAAAGGAGGGCGGGATCTAATGCTTTCAAATCTATTGCTAGCCACTCTGAAATTGCCTACCCTGTACCTTTAATGTGTCTGTTTAGACCAGGGGTGTCAAACTCATTTTAGGTTGAGGGCCGGATGGGAAAAAAATATAAACATGTGCGGGCCGATTTTTTTTTTTTTAAACCTTAGTGAGCTGACCGTTACATTAATATTAACCATACACTACAAAAAATATGTGTAGCCATTTGGTATACAGGCACCACTGCATTTTGAGTATGAACAGTTGTTTTTATTTAAATTAGATTGTATAATTTCAAGATTTACAGCAAAAACAGCATGGTCCGATTTTATAGCTTTGTGAAATTATGCTACATAAGACACCTGCACAAAACAGAAATAGCAGAATGAAAATGCAAATTCACTCTCTGTCAGTAGGTAGCGCTTGTGCAACAGCAGCGATATAGCGTTTCCTTGGTTACCACTCTATAAAAAGCAGCTTTGCGCTTATAAAATAGGCTACTTGTACGGAGATCGAAACTTTTCTGAAGACAGTTCCCTTCTAAGTTACATTCATATAAAACCCAATTCAATATTTATATTTTTCTTCCTATACTTCACAAACAGTAAGCTTGGCCTGGTACAGTATTTGCTTGTATTTTTCTTCTCATTGTGTCCGTATTCAGCATGTGCCTGTGTTAACGTCCTGTTTACAGACTTTGTAATATTTCCACACAAATGACAGTTTGGGAAATGATTGCAAAGCAGTTTGTTGGACCATGCATAACTTTTTTATTATTGTTCAAATCATCCCTCGGGTCGGATTGGACACCTTTGTGGGCCGTATGTTTGACACCCCTGGTTTAGACCCACATGAACATGAATGCCATCAATGGAACATATTTTTTTATGAAGAGGTGTTCTAATCTCTTTTACATCACACTGCAAAGAAAACTGCTCAGCCAATAAGAGTCATGCTTTTGGTCATGTGTTGTGAACAAGCCTTAAGCACAGAAGTTATCAAGTACTTGTGTAATAAAACTCAAAGGAAACATTTGTTGACTATCATTTGCTGGCCAGTATTGTTGGCCTTCCGTTAAACTTGTGTGCTAACCGCTAGCCTTCTAGCCTTGGGCTGTTTCGATATGGTGCATCTTTTTCTTTGGGGAGGAAGCAGGAAGAGTGATGTCATAGCTTATTGTCTAAATGTTTAAAAACCCTGCTCCATTTCCATGTACAAAAAACACATCTGTGAGGACCCTGTGATGTGTAAGATCTTCCGTTTACAGACCATATAAACAAAGGTTTACCCACCCTTATGTTGTTCCAAACCTGCACAATTTTCTTTCTTTATTCTGTGAAACATAAAAGATATTCAAAAGAATGTTCTAGTCCATACAATAAAAAATGCCAATAGGGTCCAAAGCAACATTGGACCCCATTGACTGAATCTATAGACAAAAAATACTTAGACAATTGAGACATATACTCATGTATGCTCAGCAGAAGAAAAATATCAAATGGTTTTTAAAACAGTTTAAATTAAGTCAAGTCTGGACATTTGTAAGTTAAAGGGACACTTACAAAAATGAAAATTCTGCCATCATTTTGTCCCTTGTGTCACCAGAATATTGCAGTCTTTATCAAGTCTCATCTTGTATCGCATTATCTGCTGAACAATGTCAACCAGTATCTTACCAGATGAGAAAATGCAGAACATGCTGAGACACTCTGATAAGCCTGACAAGTGCATCCTCCTCTTTGTTTGCCTGTCACTTTGCAGAACAAAGAAACTGATAGTGGATGTTGTGAAAATTCAACCAGGGGAGACACTCACAGATATCCTAGAAACTCCTGCCTCTGCTGCACAGGTACAGTAGGCTTTTGCCCCAATGATCAAGACTGAATGGAGGTCAGTCTTCCATCAGAATCAGATTAAGTTCAATTGATTAACCTTAAGCCTCTCTCTCTGGTGCTGCAGGAGGCAGAGCACGCTAAGCTTGTGGAGCGTCAGGTGGTGCAGGACTCTCAGACTCCAGAAGGGTTGAAGAGCAGCCAGGCAATGCTGGAAGACCGCCAGCTGCCTCTGGAGCAGAAGAAGAGGAAGATCCTCAGGAACCTGAGAACTCTAGAGCAGGCTGGCCTGGCCAGCTCAAAACACAAGTACCAGGAAATCATCAATGACATCTCCAAGGTCAGGCCTTAGTGAATTCAGGGGTGCAGGAACTATATGAAAAGAGGTTGGGCTCTGCACATTAAGCATGGCTCATTGATATAATTGTGTTTGGGATGAATGTAGATATTCCTAAGCCATATAATGATTTTTGTGCCCTTGACTTTAATTATTGCTGGGTAACTCTCTGGATATATGATTAGGTGCTTAGCCGTTGAGCTTCAATATTAAATCATGGCATGATGACCTTATCTTACTCCCTTTAGGACTGCAGGGTACTGTAAACACCTTCAACTAGGTTTAGGCTCTTCGTTTATGTCTTTTAATCTGACTGTATTTGTAAAATATTAGTTTGTTTTTTATGTGGCAGGACATTCGATACCAGCGGCGTTATAGGCAGAGGAGGAAAGCAGAATTGGTGAAGTTGCAGCAGACTCTGACTGCACTCAATTCCAAGGCAGCTTTCTATCAAGAACAGATCAACTACTATGACACGTACATCAAAACCTGTCTGGATAACCTCAACAGAAAGTGAGTGGAGATACATGGAAAATTTTGCACAAGCTTGCTCATAATTATGTGGGCCTATCTGTACAACTCAATAATCACTAAGAAATCAATCATCAATTAAGCAATTAATTTTGTTAATAGTTAAGAGCCTACAGTTTGATTAGCAAACATTTAATCAAGCAGTACACATTTAAATCAATGTAATTTAGAAAATATAAAAAGTTGTTTAATATGTGATCATGACATTTAATATTTGCATTTTTAATTTAGCTATTGCTTTTCTCTATCTTTTACCTTTTTGTTGATTTCCTGCTGCTTTGCAGTACAGCACTAATCTGTTGTCAATATCAATTTGTTCATTTATCAATGTAATTAAATGATTATTTAACTGCCCATTTGTTTTTTGATCTATCCTAATGACTAACTTGCCGCCGCCGCCGCCCTACATAATGCAATTAAGAAATGATGCACAATAGCTTTAGAGAGGCACTTAGTGGTGTGGAAAATGGAACGTGTCCACTGTCATTCCCTATATGACATATAATATTTCACTAATGGTTGTTTCACCACCAGGAATTCACGAAGGTCCATTAAACTGGACAGAAAGGAAGAAGAGAAGAGCACTAAGAAGTCCAAGGCCTCTTCCCTGAAGTACACAGCTGCCAAGCTGCATGAGAAAGGAGTCATTCTGGAGATTGAAGGCCTCCAGTCTAATCAGTGTGTTCTTACATCATTTCTTTTCTTTCCATTACTAATAAATAATTGCATTGATAATGAGTAATTTTTACATTGCGCCATCAAGCACATATCTTAATCGGGGGTGTCCAACCCTGCTCCTGGAGGACCATTGTCCTGCAGAGTTTAGCTCCAACTTGCCTCAACACACCCGTCTGGAAGTTTCTAGTATGCCTTGTAAGACCTTGATTAGCTGGTTCAGGTGAGTTTAATTGGGCTGTGTTTCTCAAAAGCATTGTGAGCTATGTTGGGTGTAAAGACCATTGGTGCCAGTGGTTCTACGATCTACTTAGGCTTACGAAGCTTTTAGGAAATGCGGCTCAGGACAGTGGAGCAGGATTGGACACCCCTGATCTAAAGTGACCCCAGATCATTGACTAGGACATATTGCACAAGATGTTTTTTTAAGAGAATGCTTAATGTACAGTCAGCAGTTTGTGTGTTTCATTAGGGGGTGGGTAGTGCATTATGAGGAGTTAACCATCCTGTTTTGTTCTTCCTCATGGTGGCCGAAGGGGAGTTTAGTGAGTGACAAGCCAACTATTTTTGCTATCTCTTAAGGCAGATCAAAAGAATATTAAAAAATGTTATCTTTTAGTGCTAAGGGATTTAGTCGTTTAATTTGTTGTCAAGTTTCAGGAATGTATTATGTTTATAATACATTTTTGTCCAGGCACTACCAGTCATTTTGCACTCTTAAGCCCCACCTATTCCAGTACTTCAGTAAGTTTTTTGTACATTTCAGGTTGAAAAATGTTATGTTTGACATTTGCCCTTGCGAGGAAGTGGGGGACTTTGAGATAAAGGCCAAGTTTTTGGGAGTTGAAATGGAGAAGGTGCAACTGCATTTCCAGGTCAGTTCCCAGGTGCAGAGAGCCTGGCACAAGGCACACGCTTTTATTTTCTTCTCTTTTAGGAATGCAGGATATTACGTTTATTTTTTGGAATTGCATTTACGGATACAGAAATGTTTTTCACGTCTTGTGTTTTTTATTATCAGGACCTGTTGCAGCTTCAGTATGAAGGAGTAGCTGTCATGAAAATGTTTGACAAGGCCAAAGTCAACGTCAATCTTCTGATCTTCCTTTTGAACAAAAAGTTCTATGGAAAATGAAAATTCCTTGGAGTTACTGCAGTGCAAATATGCTTGGAAATATTAACTAGCTACAAATGTTAGTTTACACTTTGCAAATTGTGCAAAAAAAAAAGAATGGAACGTGCCTTTTGGTTTTTAGATGTTTTTGTAAAAGAAATTTCTTTGAGCATTCAGGGTATTTGTGCAACTGTTTTTTGCAGGTCTTCTATATTTAATTAACCATCAAATGAAATCTCACCACTCTAAGAATGATATGATACATGACAAGCTGTATATACATAACATACTTTTGATTTTACGTACACTGAAAGGAAATTTTACTGCCACAATCAAAGAAACAAATGTTCACAATATTTCATGACTGGAATTTTTTTTTTTTTTAATTGTGTATGGATTATATTTTTAAATACAAGTATAATTGAATATATATTTAATGACAAGTAATGTATTGAAAGCTGCAGTGTTTTAATGTGTTCAAAATGTATAACAAGGGAATAATAAGAGGAACGACTTTCACAATGCACTACTGCCATGTGGCTGTTAAATAAGATAAACTGGAGTCTTTTCACAGGCCTGTCATTAACTAGTGCCTTTAATTTCAAAGTGCTCATCTTTTAAAAGAGCATTCCCAAATATTTTCAGTTTAAAAAAAAAAGTGTACTGAGAAGGATTAATGTATTGATTTTAAATAAATACAACCTACATTATTCATGACTCAGTATTTTGAATCAAAAGCTCAAGCAAGTAAATTCAGTATTAATGGCATAAATTCAAATTTAGTTTCAACGTCACATTCTGCTTGTAACAGTACATGGTGAATAAATTAACAATATAATGTAGGCTATGACTTAGCCCTTACACATTTTAACTTAATTTGATATTTCTATCAGCTAGTCCTAGGCTAGTTCCCAAAATCATTGTGATCCATGTTGATCGGCATTGGTGGCAATGGTCTTCACGATGCATGTGGGAAACGCAGCCCTGGGGCCGGTTGCTAAGTCTAGTCTTACAAGTTAGTCATCAGATTTTTTTATTTAAGACTGTTCATATCTTTTTTTAAATCAGTTACATAAAAACTTAGTTTGGTCTAAGTTAATACCGAAAAGTAAGACTGATTACCCCTGACTAACTGTTAGTTGGTCATACTAGTTCTTAAGACATAGTCTTAACATAATGGCTATGTTTATGCAACTGGCCACTCTGTGTCTGTTGAGTTGCACGAGTAGGCGTTGACATGCACGCGCCAAACGGAGTGAATCCATCCTCCCTCTAGTCTTTCCTGATGTGTGACGACTGTTATTGAGAGCGTGCGAGAATAGGTTCATTCGGGAAAAGTCTTTGATGAAAAGAACGTAAAACAGACCAGAAACCGGCATTTTTAACTGTACTATTTCTTTCAATTGTGATGTTGCGGATTGTGGTGTTGATGTGGCTGCTGGCTGTGGAGGGATCTGCGGCTGCGCTGCCCTATAACGGTAAGACACTTACAGCCTTTTTGCACTGGACAAACACAGGAGACTGGACTTTGATAACTTACAGTTCTTTAGTAAGCGGAGCCAAGTTACACACACTAGGCGCTTACTCGTTATTAGTTTGAATTTAACTCGTTATTTTTTTTGTTTCAACCGTTTGTTTTTAAGGCAAGACTATTTGATCGAAAGTTGAAATCGTTATGGTAATGAATTACATTTTTATTTAAATGCCATGCCTAAGTAATCGTGAAATCTCTTCTGGGGGAAAACAAAAAGATTAAACCAGCTTTGAAAAGTGACGAGCATGAGCATTTTTGCAGGGATATTAGCATATTTAAATATAAACAAGCCTAAGAAATATTAATTAATCTAAAATTGAAAATAAAGTCAGGGGCAATAAATGAATAGCAATACATCAAACTAAAAATGTTTTGACTTAACTAAATTTATATTGAAACTATCTTGTGACAGAGTGGTAATGGACTACATTTCTATTTAAATGCCATGCAGTAATCATAAAATAAAATAAAAAAAGTTTGAAAAGTATAAAGATATCTAGCCTGACCAGCAGAGAGAAGCTACAAAATAGCACAGGCTATTTCTTTATCTAAGCAGAGGTATTATTTAAATACATAAATAAATATCCATCGAAAATATTTAAATACAAACATTAAATCAAAATAAGACATAATAAATGAATAATATAGCCTACAACAAACTGTAAAAAAAAAATAATAATTTAAATTCGTCATGATATTGTTTGTCGAGGTAATCTTCAAAGGATTAGTCCACATTAAAATAAACTTTTCCTGATAATTTACTCACCTCCATGTCATCCAAGATGTTCATGTCTTTATTTCGTCAGTCGAAAAGAAATGAAGGTTTTTGATGAAAACATTCCAGGATTATTCTCCTTATAGTGGACTTCAATGGCCTCCAGACGGTTGACGGTCAAAATTACAGTTTCAGTGCAGCTTCAAAGGGCTTTAAACGATACCAGACAAGGAATAAGGGTCTTATCTAGCGAAACGATCGGCCATTTTCGAAAAATACAACTGTTTATGCTTTATAAACACAAAATATCGCCTTGAACGTAGGCTTTCGGTTTCTGCATTCTTCAAAACGCTTACGCTGTATGTCCTACGCCTTCCCTATTCTACTTACGGAACGAACGCGGCGCCAGTTTCGTTTTTTTCCGTATGACATGGGGGTGAGTAAATTATCAGGAAAAGTTTATTTTAAAGTGGACTAATCTTTTAATCAAAAAAGTTACTTCCATTCTGGAATGGCGTTCCTTCTCTGATGACGTCAGTTTGACGGCTTGGGTTGAAAATGCGTAAACCACTCCTCTCCAACCCAGGGGCGTATAAATAGTATAAATCAAGAAAATCAAAAATCCCTTTACTCTACGCTTACTCTAATTTATGTATCATGACACTCCTCCTGATTCATTATTACTTAATACAAAACTATATTTAATAATACAAAACAAAATAACTCCACATTCTCTCTCTGGGCCATCTAGTGCTTTCAGACAATGATGTGTGTCATTTCTGTGCATGGCTGCATAATGTAATGTCAAAATACATTATAATATGTCTGTAATTGTAAAAAGTAAATTAAAATAAATCATCGTTTTCTGAATCTAAAGTATGTTTTCATGGGTGTTAATCACTTCATTTTTGTAGGGATAAAAAAACAACTATCACAAAAGGGCTGAAGGTGAACGCAGCGAAACGTATTGGTATTGGATGAGAAACCGAGCCGTCCCGTGTGCTCCCAATGCTCCAGTAACATTACATTATGTAAACTGCAATGCATTTATGACAAAGAACTGCACCGATGCAGATGTAATATCATAGCATTAGCAATCTATCAATAAATGCACGCACACACGACACACACCTTGTGCTTTCTAATGTTCGCTCTGCTCGGCGCCCCTGCAGATTGAAAAATGCGCTAAATCCAGTGCCCAAGGAAGTCGACCGGAAGTTGAAGTCGGCCGGGTGCCGCCATCTTGTAGCAGAACTTCACTTGCGTTAGCATCCCCATTGACTCCCATTCATTTTGGCGTCACTTTGACAGTGAATAACTTTACATCTGAGGCGTTTAAAGACTCCATTTGTCCATTATTTATTTCCAAAGATACACGATAATGTATAAAGGGCTCCATTACCTTCTATGTTACATTATGGCCCCGTAGAAACAGTTTTTGTAAAAATAAGCTAACGATTGCGTCATAAACACTCGACTCTCTGTCGCACAGTAGCGAAATTACCGTACAGACAGGAGGAGAAGCTCGCAGGCAATCGGGGAGATTATCTTAATATGGCGTACTGGCGTTACATTTTAAAATACTATACAAAATAATTAATCAGAATACTTACTCCGGCTCACTCACGCCAAAGAACTCCCCGCTCAAGCTCGCCGTCTCTGCAAGATTAACGATGGCAGTTTTCACGCACAGCTACTAGAAGATTTACATCTGTCAGACAGGTTGCTGACGTCATCAAGCTTAGTGTGAGTCTGCGCGTCAGAAAAGGAAGTGCTAAAAATCGCTAAAAATGGGCTTCACTTGACTCAATTGAGTTCCAATGGGGTCGCTGTGTCCATTTCTTTTACTGTCTATGGCTAAATCCAAGCAGACTCAGATAAGGGGAGGAGCCGAAACTTGACGCAGCTTGCCGCCGTTTCAAATGAGTTTTTTTTAAAGGGGACTGAAGCGATCAAAAATTTATTAATCAAATTTTTTTTTTTAGGGGGGCTGGGCAGAAGTTTAGGGGGGCTGAAGCCCCCCTAAAAAGGGCCTAGTGACCCCCCTGCTCCAACCGTCTGCTATGAGCGAGAGATGAAGAGGAGGAGCGCTAAAGTAAAACTGCCCTCTATTCAATATTCCGTTTCACTTAGCAATATGTCACAACATTGGAGAAAAGATGTTTGCAACTTCGTTTCACGGGGACTTTAAGCTATGCTTTCCATAGTGACAGTGATCCACATGTTAATGACAATCATTAGCATTTGTGACCAAAATGTTTTGCCAAACATTTTACTATTTATTTATTTATTTCAGGAACGCTGATTCGGACATTTTCGGGTTATTTCCTCTCCGTCACCGATGAACCAATATTTGATTATCTGGACGTGCAGGACGAAGGCAGCGGCTCCAGTTCTGGCCAAGCATCCAAACCCACAAAAGACCACCACCACCATTTGGGTAAAAAGGCCTATCACATCTCTCAGGAGGCCTCCAACTTCCTCAAAGGCCGCGTGGTGACCGCTGTCATCCCTACAATATATATTATAGTGTTTATTATCAGCGTTCCTCTAAATCTGCTGGCGCTTGTCATGTTTGCGCGCAAAGTGAGACCGAAGAAACCGGCTGCGATTTATATGATGAATCTAGCCTGCGCTGACCTTCTGTTCGTACTGGTGCTCCCGTTTCGAATAGCCTACAATTTAAACGGAAATAACTGGATATACGGGGCTGGGATGTGTCGTTTCGTCACGGCTGCTTTCTACTGCAACATGTACTGCTCTGTGCTGCTGATTATGTGCATTAGTGTGGATCGCTTTATGGCTGTCGTCTACCCGATGGACTCCCTTACCTGGCGCAGTCCTCAAACCGCGTCCGTCGTGTGCGCCGCCATGTGGCTTTTGTCCATCGGCGGTGTGACTCCTTTGCTGATTTCCAATCAGACCATTCACTTACCTGACCTGGGCATAACCACGTGTCACGACGTCCTTGACATCCACCACCTCCGCGAGTATTACCTGTACTTCTTCCCCATCATCTCTTCAATTTTCTTTTTCATTCCGCTCATTTTTAGCACAGTCTGCTACGTGCGTATCATCCAAGCCTTGTGCGCAGCCAACGTGGAAAACCGCGCGAAAAAAACGCGGGCCGTTTTTATGGCGGTAACGGTTTTTGCTGTTTTCGTCATATGCTTCACACCAACAAACATCATCCTGTTGTCGCATTATGTGCAGTTCGCTCGCATGCAAAACGATGAGTCCTACGCCGCGTACCTGGTCTCCACGTGCATCGGGAGCGTCAGCTGCTGTCTGGACCCCCTCATCTACTACTTTGGGTCGTCTCAGTGCCAAAAACAGGTTCTCGCCTTTCTCAAGTGTCAGGCGGTCTCAGGCATCGAGAGGAGCGCACAGTTCACCAGCAGCACCAGGTCGAGCAAGTTGGAGACCTTTAAAAGCAGCGTGAGCAACCAGTACAGGAAGCTGATGGCATGAGAAACACTGCTGAAAAAGAAAACCGGCGGTTCTGATGGCTGGTTTTAGAGGGGTTTTGAGAACTTTGCAGCTGGACAGGGTGAGAGACCTTCTAAAACAGGCTGCAGAAGGTTTCCAAAGACAAGGACTTTCAATCAGGCCCAGCTCATTAGGATGGTTGGGGTTGATTGCACTATCATTCATTGGAACTCTTTAATTATTCATAACATTTGTTGTATCCAAATGACTATTGGCACTTCAACTGTTTCTATGCTCTTGTAACGTCTTTGCTAATGTATTGATTCTTGCTTTATTTTTGTATTCATTTGTGACCATGTCAAATAGCTATATTCTTGATAATAAAAATAATAAAACAAATTTTTTACAGTACATAATAGATGTTTGTAAAGAACAAAATGAAAATAGTTTGTGTTAAAATATTTCTGATTACTGTAATTTGCATGCTTGCTTATGGGACCCGCTGGCTGTTTTTTTTATGAAGCTGGTCTAGTTTTATCTTTTTTTCTTTGATGAGCAGGTAGATGTTACAATACACTACCGTTCAAAGGTTTGGCATCAGAAAATTAATACTTTATCCAGCAAAGATGCAATGAATTGATCAACATTGACAGTAAAGATGTATAATGTAAAAAAAAAAAAAAAAGTTTCTATTTCTTTTCAACTGAGTGAAAATCTGCTGAGGGGGAACTTTTAAAATGTAGCCTAACATCGACAAGGCAAACATGTCAGTCTCTAAGTAACTTAAAGGATTAGTTCACTTTCAAATTAAAATTACCCCAAGCTTTACTCACCCTAAGTGTATATGACTTTCTTCTTTCTGATGAACACAACCGGAGATATATTAATAAATATCCTGACGCATCCGAGCTTTATCAGTGAACGATACAAGTATGAGCTGAAGAAAGTGCCTCTATCCATCATAAATGTACTCCACACAGCTCCGGGGGGTTAGTAAAGGCCTTCTGAAGCGAAGCGATGCGTTTGTGTAAAAAAAAAAAAATCCATATTTAACAAGTTATGAAGTAAAATATCTAGCTTTTGCCAGTGTAAAACTCTCTCAGTTCAAAAATCTTACGCTTCATCCTACACCTCCCCTATTCAACTTACAGAAAAAGCTTAACTTACTGTAGTTTCTTCAGCTCATACTCGTTGGTATCGCTTGGATGCGTCAGGATATTTATTAATATATCTCAGATTGTGTTTATCAGAAAGAAGAAAGTCATAAACACCTAGGATGGCTAGAGGATGAGTAAAGCTTGGGCTAATTTTCATTTGAAAGTGAACTGATCCTTTAATTCTGTAAACAAGCACAATGAAAAACGCAAAAATTTAGAGAATTTCGAACATCTCCAGCTGTTTTATAATTACCCAAAAATCAAACCGTTCACCCCCTCATGCACAATATCACGTTCATCAAAAACTTGGGCTGGCTAGCAAAACATCAACATGACACATTCATGGGCATCAATGACTTCACTAAATACTTAATTGCCAGCCAAAAATAGTTATTATCTTATGATCCATCTGTTTTCAACAGAGGGCTAGGGAGTACACTACCGGATGTTTGAATGCATCATCGCTTTCCAAGAAGAGGGTGGAAATGGCAGCTTGAGCAGCTTCAAATGCTGTCAGAGATGATAATGTACCTATAATACATAACTGACTCTCATAAGCGCAGGTTTACCAATAGCTGATCACCGACATATTTTGTGCTTTTAACGTTTGTCTCCACCAAGCTTCTTAATCACAATCCTGTTCATTGTTTACCCAGCAAGAGCACCTCTGTTGACCAGTTAATCAGTAAAGAATGTAGTTTTAGATCAGCAGAGACCAATATAAAGGTTCATGGTGGCCTGTGCAGGTTTTACCAGAAAGGTCACACACACAAACACATACTACAAATGGTGAAAATGATTTTTATATCAGCATATCCAAATTCTTAACAGATAGCTGTATTTACAAGAACAAATCCAACATGACAAGAACTCTTGAAGTGAGTCCTAAAAATGTAAGTTCAGTCTTTTGCTTTTAGATATATACTGTACATTTGTCTTACTCCACAGCCCAGTGGAAATGAAGCCAGACTGTGGTTTGCCAAAACAATGATTGTAACAAGGTGATTTTGCCAGTTGTGGTTGTCTGGTCAAATCCATGACATTTAGTCTAAAAAACTTGTTTAAACTTGTGAAAACAACATATTGAATGAATGCCTTGAAAAATCTTGAGGAAAACCATCACATGTGCACCCATTACTCCAACAACAACAACAACAACAACAAAAAATCTGCTGGTCAACCATAACAGTGTGTAACTGTAAATTATGCTGCATCTAAAAGTGGGAGTTATCATTGGGGAAACTTTGTATGGGATACAGAGGGCTTCCTTGGTATCAGCTATGCTGTATAGAACAGAAAAAAAAAATACATATATAAACAAGGAAAAAGGTACATAAGTGGAAAGATTTGAGAATTAAAAAAAAAATGATTGATGTCCAGCCTTGTGTGAATCCAAACAAGACACAGACATTAACCACCAAAAATGTTGAAAAAAGCTTGTTCTAGATGTCTTCTGCTTCCTTTCATGGCTTGCTTGAGTTTGTTTAGATTTGGAGCAGGATGACTTCACTGTAATTCACATTAGCTCACAAAAGACTAAATAAGTAGAAAACCAAAGAGCGGGTTGAGAGAAGATTCAGTTTTGTCAATTAACATGGTAAAAATGTGTAGTTTCACTCCTGCGCTGTCCTTTCACACACTCATTGTCATGTTTGGAGAATACTGCAAGAAGACAAGAAGGTATTTTGAATGACAGCTGCTGCTGTATTTAACACAAGTGATCCTATGAAAAAAGCTTTCTGCATACATACACTTTCACTCTGAAATGGGTTGAGGAAGTTGCCACTCATTTCTCCGTCATCTCTTGGTGTGCCAGGCTGATTATTCATGCTGAGGTTTCCTGGTGAGCTCTGATGAATGTGAAAAAGAAGTTTGAGGACAGCAGCCACAAATGAATTTCAAAGAAATGTACGTCACTGTTTAAATATCTTTCAAAACAGTACAGAAATGTCCCATACCTTTGGGAGGCTTTCAATGTCACCAGATCCTGTTGAATGGAGGGAAAAGGAAAAGACTTTTAAGTATTCACTGAAAGGCGAGAATGTGCAAATGGATGGAAAATATATATATATACATTGGCATTGTGCTGAGGCAGTTAAATCTGTCCTACCTAATGAACCATTTATATGATGAGGCTCCATGCCTGCCATGCTGCCTATTGGGCCATCAGCACCAGAACCTAAAGGAAACTGAAAGGAAACATACCATAAGAAAACAATATAACTTCATATGTTCTTATTTATAAAAAAAAAAAAAAAAATTCTCACATTTGGTCTATTTCCATTTGGAGGGACTGAGCTGATCATGGTGTACATGTTGTCACTCGAGGTGTTTGACTCTAAAATCAATATTGTACATCACACATGAGTTTTTTCCTTTATTAGCTAAAGACAAGAACTGACTTGGTATGTGTAAACAATGAAGTGCATTTCCTGCTGTCTAGCATATACATAGGCTTCTACTAGTTTTTGTGCTAATGCTAACTGAAAAGGAACCTTGTTGACTGATTTGAAACACTACATAACAGGTGTGTTCGACATCGCTGAGGATAGCCACGTGCAGTCGGGGAGGAGCTGAAAACAGAGACGTGAAGTCTGACACTTTCAAGACGTGAAGTCTGGCATTGGCGCTGTCTCAAGTCGGACAAAATTTCTTACCGACATGCACTGCTTCAAGTCAGCCGCCGATCGCTCTGTGCGGTGCTGCATCAAGTCAAACAAGCCTAATATCATAGCAGCAACTCACAGGAATATTGACTAAGCCTCAGCTGATTCCAATGCTGTTAGCAAATGTTGCTAAAGGCTGGAATACACGGCAGGACATTTAAAATCTAAACTTTGAAAGCACTATGTATGAAACATGTTGACAACTTTGTAAATGGTTACAGAGAAAAACTGAGAACCATACACTAAATGAATGAGGATCACACACTTTCAAGTCATTCCAAAAATAACTCCCGTAGAAACGTGGCTTAGGAGACAAATGTCAAATGAAAACAATATGTTTCCTAAAATCAGCTCAAAATATGAAACATGTTTGATATCCTTGTGGATGGAATTTTAGGGGCCGTTTTACACGACACTGTTTTCAACTAAAAACGAAAAACATTATATGCGTTTTGACCATTCTTTTACACGACAACCGCATTTTGGGGGCCTGAAAACGCAAACTTTTGAAAACGGGTTTAAAAGTGTACATTTTTGAAAACTATACTGTTATTATCGTCTCTGTGTAAACTACAAAAATGGGTATACAGGTATATTTGTAGCAATAGCCAACAATACAATGTATCGGTCAAAGTTATCGATTTTTCTTTTATGCCAAAAATCATTAGGATATTAAG
Source organism: Chanodichthys erythropterus (assembly GCF_024489055.1). Taxonomy (NCBI): domain Eukaryota; kingdom Metazoa; phylum Chordata; class Actinopteri; order Cypriniformes; family Xenocyprididae; genus Chanodichthys; species Chanodichthys erythropterus. Next base: position 43,800,647 of record NC_090233.1, read on the forward strand.
TAAAGATCATGTTCCATGAAGATAAATTTGTAAATTTCCTACCATAAATATATCAAAAATGCATTTTTGTGAGTGGATATGCATTGCTAAGGACTTCATTTGAACAACTTTAAAGGTGATTTTCTCAATATTTAGATTTTTTTGCACCCTCAGATTCCAGATTGTCAAATAGTTGTATCTCGGCCAAATATTGCCCTATTCTAACACACCATACATCAATGGAAAGCTTATTTATCAATTTTAAGAAAATTATGACTGGGTTTTGTGGTCCATGGTCACAAATGTGAATTTGTGAAAACGGTGACATCATGCGCATACATGCATATTAAGTGTTTAGTCTATAGGTACGGAGTGTTTCTTTATAAAATGACATCGCCAACTACTGGCCTGGTATGAATAATACAGCCTTTGTTTTTGAGGATCTGTGTGAGCGGGTTTTGTTTAGACAATAGCAGGGATTCTATCCAAACATGAAGCAAATCTTTTCAAAGTTCACAAAAAAAAAAAGAAAAAAAGAAAAGAAAAGTGAATTAAGTGCGTTTCCATCAAGTTGTTCTAGCGGATGACGGTGGTATTGGTAACCAACAGTAAATAAAACACCATCAGCGGAAACAGCTGATTAGTCATGTGGGTTTAATGTTCGCTAAGTCAGAATCGGCAAATTCATTTCCATCTCCCATTATTCGCATTAACTCTTTTCAAAAACCACATCAAGTGAGTGCAAAAACTTTTTTGTGGATTACAAAATTTGGCATTTCCATAACTAGTTTCTGAAGCGATACTTCAAAATGAGCAAAAAAACTAGGGTGATGGAAACATAGCTAGTGTTGTTATTTGTACACGAAAAAAGCAAAGGAAAAACTATGATAAAAAAGATTGAAAAAAAATGTACCTGCAGGACTGGGCATGATGGGTGTGCCGGGAGGGCCTCCTCCTGGTGGGGGACCCTGCAAACACACTGATTCTGCTTATTCAAATGACCAGAGTGTGTTACCCTAAGTTACCTAAGACAAGGTACCGTCCCAAAGAAACCTTAATAAGACAGCATTACATTACCTACCGAATAACTGCCTGGAGACGCAGATGAATAAGGGATCTGAAGGGATAAAGAGAATGTACTGGTATTTATATAGTTTAGGATACAAGACTTCTGATCAATTATCATGCCATGTTGAGAACTAACCGAATTGTTATTTGGAGGATTGGGCCATGGTCTTCCTCCTGCAGGACCCCTGTGCACAATAACAAACAAATATACAATTTATACAGTAGTACAATAGGGTAGTAGAATTCTGATTTAATGATTGTTATTAATATTATTTGATGATGATGATGATGAACTGTGAAGTGAATAAAATTACATGTTAATCCCAGGCATTCCGGGTCCCATTAGGGCATTTAGGGGAGGTCTCATCCCACCACCATAATTCTGGAACATAAATTACCCAATATGATACATTACAATTCATTCAAGTTTGTAAACACAGTAACATGCTTACACACTTTTACCTAATTTTCCATGGTTAACTCACCTGTGGTCCAATAGGAACCATTCCTCGAGGAGTCATCCGCTGCATAGGTCCACTCATGCTGGGATGGCCTTACAAATGGGCAAATGAAGCAAAGAGGTTGCTTCATATATGCCAAAGTTTAATGTATTATTATGGCTGTTTACAGAATCTACAGACTCTTTTCACAATTTCTATAATTACAGAAGGAAATCTGCCAATTGTTGAATGGATATAAAGGTAAAATAAGATCAATTCGATTGCTGCACACACAATCAAAATAGTCAAAGTATTTCATAAATAAACACACAAAGGCAGAAGTAGAACTATCTGTGTTGGCTTGATCGTACGGTTGTTATTATTTTAAATACCTGGCTGTCTGGTGGGATCCATCCCACTGGGTAGGAGAGGCTGGTTCCCAGGCCCCAAAGCCTGTTCAAAATGAATCAAATTGATGTATCAGTCAGTATAATGCGCAGAATTAAACTAGCTCCCAAAAAGCAGAATATATGAGTGAAAATACCTGATTGGGTATTCTGAGAGAGCCTCTGGGCCCACCTGGGTATCGAGGAGACATAAACTGCTGAGGAAACACAAGGACAGGGAACAATTGATCAATTCAGTCTATATCACACATACATTTTCAAAAACTGAACATAAATCCTTCATGGTTCACCCAGAAGGAAAACCAGAGCAAATGGTACCATAAATCACACCACCAGATGGCAACACTGCATTTCTATTTTGAATTTGTTATTAAGTCTTACAGATGTTCAACTTCAGTGCTTATGTCAAATCTGTCTGGGTTAAACTTGATCATCAACATACAGTATGTGGCTTCAATTCATCCCTCAATGTAAAACAGCAAAAGCATGATTACACTAATGCAATTAGAAGTCTACTGAGGGATTGTACAGCATCTCTTTCCAAGTCAACATGAAACAAAAACGAGCCAATTTGCTTTTTAAATGCATATTCTTGGTCTTATTATGAATGATTCATCGAAAAATTTGTTTGACCAGGCCATTAGACAATGCTATGTAGGCATTATTTTACCAATCTCACATTCAGGTTTGACTCCATTCTGGAAAATAGCTCCTATTTTTAATCACTAAATCCAAAAACCCAATGAATAAATATCCTGTTTTACTCATAATACATCAAACAATGGATGTCAAATGGCTTGCAAACATCAATATGTGAAGGCAAGTGCTGTTTCAACAGATGTATACTGAACCATGCTATAAATGTGATGTTTAAAGCAGATATCTCAGAAGGCTGGTTAAGGTAAAACCAGATCAAACTGAGTGAGTTTGAGAGGAGAACTGAAATAAGGATTGTTAGAGCTGACGGCTGGATTCAAACTCTGAATTTAAGACTATCAATGAGCGATTGTCAATACACCTCAGGCAGGACAGCAGCTCTCAGACTGCCTGCTGACAGTAAATCAATTTATGTTCTAGTGCATTTTAACTGACATGCACACAGCCCAGTGTTTATGTGCTCAAAATCCTCCTTCAAAAATAGCAAATTATAATAGATAATTAAACAAATAATTGAAAAGACACACATCTTCTCTTTCCAATTAAAAAAAATCAAAGTATGGACATTTTTCTTTAATTTGCTGTTATAGACATCCACATATAGTTTTCTTGGCCTGAATAAAGGGAACTCGCTCTGCGTTGATTACGCAATGGGCACGCTCCATTCTCATTTGGCACTCTTCCCGAGGGAAGATGTGTCTGCTTCTGTGCCTGATGATTCTCTGAGGTAAAACGGTGGCTGCAATCATAGGGCTCGCAGATGAGCTCGTTGGGAAGTTTGAGAAAGTTGTCTCTCTCTCAGCTTCCCCGGGGCTGACGGGGATGACAATGACGTTCGTGTTTGACGTCATCGCGTCCGGCGCGAGCGCTCCTCTGGCTGTTGTGTGTGTGTGGAGCTGCTGTGTGTTTGGGACGCGCCTCTCGACAAGCAGTTCCTTTCTGTCCATTAATGCAGTAGCTTCCATGACTTTCCATTCCTTTCTGATCTCCGCGTTTGAGGAGGGCATGGAAAAACCCCTAGTCATCCAGATTTGTATCTGAACCCAGACAGACGGGAGGAGGAAGAAGCGAGAGTGAGATGGGTGATCGATTGTAAACACCGCTGAGTTTATATTCGATTCCTCAGCTATATAGGGTGATTTATATCTACCCTCTCCTCTTCTTCTTTCACCTCCTGTGTGTATATATATATATATATATATATATATATATATATATATATATATATGTGTGTGTATATATTAGAGGTGGGCATAGATTAATTTTTTTAATCTAGATTAATTTTGGAATTAATCTAGATTAATCTAGATTAAAATGGCTCATTTGAATTCTGCCGAAGACATTCAGAATATGTGAGATACCCAAATTGTCCCTGCGTCCCAATGTCCATACTATCCATCCTAAATAGTATGTGAGATTAAAATAAGTGTGTGCCAAAGCATAGTATGTTGAAAAGAGTATGCCAAAAGTCCCCGGATGGTCTACTATTTCCGGTAGATTTTCGAAGTGTGGATCCGTTTTTCATCTGCAAATACCAATGTGGACTTTTATAAAGATCTGATTGGCCATTAAGTTTTAAATGCATCTTTATGCATTAATATGAGGAGAGTTCTCCACATGAAAGACTCGCGACTGCAGATCAACGTGCTGCATTTCTCTCCGATACGGTAGGAAAATAGCTAAATGAAATGTGGAGGATGTAAGATGATTGACAGGGAAGTTTACGGTGACTGGATGCGACAGAGAGCAAAAACTCAACTGTATGACGTGATAGTATGTCCCAAAGCTTGTCTAGTCTTTTGCTACACACTCAAAAGTAAGTACTTTTTGTTCACAGAAAGAGTACATATTTTAGGGCGTAGTACTATAAGTAGGCGAATTGGAACGCAGCAAATGACTAAAAAGTAATCCACCATTTTGTCCGACAAAGCAGATAGGAGTTAGAAGATTAACCTCAGTGGAGTTAAACTTTTGTATATTATATTTTGTATATTGACATCTTTCCGCGTTTGAAACAACACTGATTCTCATGTTCATTCATGTTTATTTGATGCTATAAATGGACTCGTAGTAAGAGATGATCAGTTTACGAGCCTCTTGAGCTGAGGCGCTACAGCAACCTGTCATGACCATGGTCACAACACATTAAAGAAAACGGGTTTTATTGTTTGAATTTCTTAAAAAACTACAGTTTTAAAACTGGGACTTTGTTAAATATCATAAGTTACCTGCTTTGTCTTGTCAGTGTCCTCTTTGCTCCGTGATGCATTCATCACTGTGTGACGTGACGGGCCTGACAGCACCAGTTGACCAAAGCAACAGTAACTAAGGGGGGCGGGTCTTTGAGAAGGGTCAGTTCGGCTAGGTATACATCCGCGCTAAACTATCAAGGTGAAAGTCATCATAGCTTGCGTAGAATAGACCCAGCTCCCAACCCAACTTTGAGAATTGATTAACGGCGATATTTTTTTTATCGCCCGATAAGAGTCTCGCGTTAACGCAGCACGTTAACGCCGTTAACGGCCCACCACTAGTATATAAAAACATATATCATGCTCATATGCTTCTTATGGTCAGACTGATGGCTGGGCCCATAGTGTTTATCTCTGTCAGCCCGCTATTTCTGTTTGATAGTAAGAGGATCTTTTAGGCTTAAAAGAGCCTTAGATTCCATCCTTTTATGTAAAAAGGAGCATTAGGAGTCTTCGGTCTTTGAGCTGCTGGAGGGTCTATATTTTATGTTTAAAATAAGACCTTTTTTCCTGTATAGTTTTCTGAGCATGTAGTCAGAAAATTAGTTTTTTTTGGGCAAACTGAAGTTGATAGGCTGGCTAGTATATATTGTGCAGGCCACAAAATGGCCGCCTCTTAGCCACCTGTTGTTTAGAGTAGCTTCTCCTCTGCTGTGTTCTAGGGTAGTTTCAGTTATTATGTATGTTTAGGTCGGCCTTAATCGGCCGCCTGACATTGTTTGCTTGTAAGCTTCGCTTTCTTTCTCTTATCCATGAGATTTGGAGGTGAAGCCCAGGCTTCACTAGGCTTGTGGCCCTGTAACAAGGCCCGTAGCTTAGTGGCCAGGCTAGAGCTAGGTTAGGTGTGTTATTTACATATAACCCTATGTATACTATCCCTTGTCAGGTTGTATAGTTCCAAGTTCTGGCCTCCTCCTGAGGGAGTTGTTAGGCCGTATGCCCATTATCCCCTTGTTTTTTAGGTGCAATTGTTGAGTTTAACAGCTAGGTTGTACTGTTTTTAGACTTCCTGATGCTGTTATCTCAGGTGGCAGGCCTTTATCTTTGTGTAGATAAGTCATGCTGTGTGTGCTAGGCCCACTTTCTAGAACTTTTATGCTATGGAAAATGTGTTTTTTCCTCTGAGCCACTTGTTTTCTTCTATCAAGTTTGAGTTGATGTTGCTAGTGTTTAGCATCCATCCTCTATGGCTCAGTACAGTTTTGAGAATGTGTATGGAGAAAATTATTTTCCTCTTTGGAAATAACATATATATCAAAGCATTGTGTTCGCTTTGAAGTTCTAGACTTTTGCCCTACATTATATGTAAGCTTACTTACAACAGGTTAGCACCTGTTCTCATAATAGCAGGCTTTTTCATGTAGCCACCATTGGAGACATTGGTGACCTAATATTCCCCATTAGTAGGTTTATTGGTGTTACTGAGTGCATCACCTGTTGGATTGCATACTCAGGGTAGTATAGAACCACTTTTTGAGAAAAGCTGGTTTCTATTAGCTCCCTTTTTGTGATCTTGTTAACAGCTATATTGCGTATAACTTTGATTGTAGGCTCTTATGGTTAATTAGCCTCCTTCTAGTTAGCAATTGCATTTCTAACAAGTGCTGTTAAGCTGATCATAGTTTGCTCACATAGTTTACATTCACGAGATGAAGCCACATGTGATTGGAACGGTAGGTACATGTTGGCACAGTTTGTGTTTATATGGACAAACGGGCTGAATGCCGCTTGTTGCTGAGATTGTAGGCCCCATAATGCCTCCTTTTTAGCTGACATCCTGGCAGGATGCTTGTGAATCCATTACCACCATCGGCCACGCCCCACCTCTGTTGAGTAGGCCTTAAGCAGGCCTCTCATGGAGAATGTGGCATAATATGCATTTATTTTTAGAAGCTAAATCCTTGAATGCATGACCTGATGGTTGGTATGGTTATGGTAGCCACTTGCTGATGCCACATGTTTACTAAGGTAGGCCTACCTCGGCCTCTGGTGTAACATGTGGAGTTCACTTATGTACTCCTCTCGCTATGAGAGTAACAAGGTGCTTTTACCGAGTATTTCGAGTGGCTGGCCCCTCAGGTTGATTATGGTAGTGAAACCTTACTAAGGTTTGGTTTAACCTACATCTGCCTCCCTGAGTCTGATTCTACTCTAGTTGAGCTAAGAGCCACCTAGCGCCTAGGGTGGATCTTTTGTGCTCCTAGAAACGGCCACGAGACTTACGCCATGTGTCTTAAAGTTTGCCTTTTTTGAACACACTGGTGTTTGTTTGTGTATATTTTTCTTCGAGAATCATCTGTATACACTTTTGTTGGCCAGAGGCCCAAGTGATAAATTCAACCTCCTTTTGTTTGGTTGTTTATTGTCCTTGGTGCCTAAACACTGCCATGAGCTGATGCCACGTGTCTGTTGAGGTTATAGGCCCCTCCAGGCCTTCCTTAATACATGTTGGCGTACGCTGTACTCCTCTTGCTTTAAAGAGTAAAAAGGTTTTTTTTTACTGAGTACACTGCTCATTGGATTGTGTTAGGACCTGTCTCTACATGGCCACTAGACTTACGCCATATGTTTTAGAGGTTGCCAGGCCCTATGGGCTGCCTTTTTGAACATAATTCTGTATGTTTGTGTATTTCTCTCTGAGAATTATCTGTATACACTTCTGGTTGGCCAGAGGCCCAGGTGATAAATCTAACCTCCTATGGTTGGTTGTTTATCGGTCTTGGTGCCTAAAACACTGCCACGAGCTGGTCTACCTGTTAGGTGAGCTTTGTACTTCCCTTTTAGGGTTATGTTTCTAATAGTGCTTAGCTCCCTAAGCTGATCATGGTGGTAGGCCTTAATCAGGCCTCCTCCTAAGATTCAGCCCTAGGCTGGTATGTGCTCTCCTGTAGGAACAGGTGTTTAGCGCACAGCCTCCTCAGTGTGTTAATTAAGCGCTGAGTATATCCTTGGATGAGCGTATTATACTTCCCTCAATACGAGGGTTCATAGCACTCAGCTGAGTTCTGCTCTCCAGGATGCCCATCTCTACGCGTGTGTCTGAGTTGCTCCTGCCTTTCTGCAGTCACTCTTACCTGCTCTCTTCCTTCTGCGGAAGGCCTTCTTGAGGCTCAGCTTAGGCTGCTGGCCATAAGGAATTCTGTCACTGACAGCCTGGTGAGACCCGAGGTTGAGTTGCTAAGCATTTCCTTCGAAACTGCTTTACGTTTGTCAGCCATATTATTTGGCATGCACTCTCCTCAAGCATGGCGGTGTGGGTATATCGTTCCCCATTGCGTATTCAACGCAGAGTCTCATTCCCTGGTTCTCAGGGAACGTCTCAGGTTACGCATGTAACCATAGTTCCCTGAGAACCAGGGAACGAGACTCTGCGTTTCCTTGCCATGCTTCGGGCTGCCTGCCTGCAGAACAGTCCCTCAAGACGATAGATGATGACTGTTTCTCCAGGCGCTCCTTTATACTTTCAGATCGCGCCATATTACGTCATAGGTTGTCGCTGGCCAATAGGGATTAGTTGTTGGATAGTTTTGCTTTCAGACACCAGGTCACGTGTGACGTTCCCATTGCGTAATCAACGCAGATTCTCGTTCCCTGGTTCTCAGGGAACTATGGTTACATATGTAACCGGACACGTTTTCCACACCTACATTATCAGATTTTTTTTTTAACATGGTGCTTGTTTATTGTGGTATAATCCTGTTTTAGACAATAAAAAAAAAATAAAAAAACCTGACATTCAATGACTTTTATCAATAAATTATTTCAATATAATGAAGTTAAAGGAAAAAAAAAACACTAATGTTTATCAAATCAGATTTGTGAGCTGTGTGAAGTGCAATAATTCTAATTTATGTGTGTGTACCTGGAAAAATCCCGGGGGCAAAGGCATACCGTCTCCAGGAGGACTTCCAATCACTGGACTCTGTGTTGCTGCTGCACTCTACAGGAAACACACACACACAGTTGAAATACCCAAACATAAAGGACACAATGGAGGAAGAGGAGCAGGATTTCATATATAATATATCACTTTGATAACAACATACTGTATACATAACCTGAAAATGAATGGACATTTTGAAGAGGTAGTGAAATAAACAAAAAATGATTTTCAGCATCAGTGCTGTATAATAATTACTGCTCTTTTCTTATCACCAGACAAGTTACTGTACACTGCAAAATCACATACAAAAGTCACTACACAATAAGCAGGCACACTGTGACCACATTTAGCATAAAGAGCATAAAGTATTTCTAAGTAAGATTTTTATTTGAGCTTTGCTCACAGCAGAGGCACGCAGCCATCAGCACGTAGATTTAATCGCTTAAAGGGACAGTCCACACAAAAATGAAAATTCAGTCATGATTCACTCAACCTCATGTCATTCCAAACCTGTATGACTTTTTCTTCTGTGGAACACACACACACAAAAAAAAGGATACTTTGAAGAATTTTGGTAACTACACAGTTTCGGTTCCCCTTGCCTTCCATTCTATGTACAAAAAAATACAATAGAAGTCAGGGAACCTAAACTGTTTAGTTACCAACATACTTCAAAACATCTTTTGTGTTCCACAAGCAAAAAAGTCATACAGGTTTGGAATGACATGAGGGTGAGTAAATTATGCTAGATTTTTTTTTTCTTTTTTTTTCTACATTTTTGGATGAGCTATGCTTTTAACCTGTAGTTTTAAAACCTCACATCTGACATCACGTGCTCCAGCAATGACATGTGCGTGCACACAAACCTGAGGGTTGAACAATGGGAGGAAATATGAAACAGTGGGAAGACATAGACACTGAGAAGTTGCACCTCCTGGCAAACACATTTTGTCCACTGAATAATTAACAGCACTAGTGTTGGTGTACTACAGTTACACTGGTGGTTTAGGCTTTCTACTCACTGGAAATGAAACAGAAACAACTGCTTTCCCCTGTTAGCCCCCACATACACTGATGGCAGTTACCTCACCATACCAAACCAGGTGCCATGAACCCTGGTGATAAAAGATGGCAGTCTGGATGCCCTCCAGTCACACCTCTACTCTACTGTGTACTCTACCATCAGTGTTTACAGTAGGATGAAAATGACCAAGAATTTGTCTGGGTCATATTAGATTTCATCCCCAAAACCAAAATATTTTTAACTAATTATTTTTTTGTTAAAAATAATTACTGTACAATAAAAATGCATTTTACAGTACTAGAAGTCTTATGAGAATCATTGAGAACAAAAAACAAAATTACAGCATCCAGACGTATTATAGTAATAAGAATTTGGGGGTAAAAAGTGCTTATTTGTAAAACAATTAATATCGTTACTTAATATTGTTTCTTATGTTTTTAATTTTGAGATGAAATGTGCATCTATCTATCTATCTATCTATCTATATATATATATATATATATATATATATATGACCGAAATGTTCCAGATTCTTAAGGTTTAAGCCTGCAGTAGCTCTCTGTCTCTTAAGTTCATATATTTCCATATTTATTAGATTTGCTCCTTCTGTCTGCAATAAGGAGGCAGTGTGTGTGTGTGTGTGTGTGTGTGTGTGTGTGTGTGTGTGTGTGTGTGTGTGTGTGTGTGTGTGTGTGTGTGTGTGTGTGTGTGTGTGTGTGTTGTGTGTGTGTGTGTGTGTGTGTGTGTGTGTGTGTGTGTGTGTATCAGAGAGATTCCTCCAGTGGCTGGCTGGGTAGAGAGACTCATTTCTCTACTCATTAGAGAAACGTGGGTAGAATGGCAAGTCCCCTTGTCTAGACTTTCTCATCAGCTGCATCAGGACAACATCCTTAGTCCTCACACTCAGAGAAAAAAAAAATCTATTCAGCTCAAATTAGAGAAACAAAAAAGTTTGATCCAGGTTGTAAGAACTCTTACATGGAGGATGAAAGGGGTAAAGCAGAACTGGAATTCAACAATGAAACAAAACAAAGGGTGTCGTACATGTAACTAACCAAACAATCCAAAGTTAACTTGAGATTGAGATATTGAAATCTATTGAAATACAAAAACATCAGATTTACACTCTGAAATTCATCCAAAATAAAGTAACATTTAGAATTAAGGAAATGAAATTTAACCTAATAACAATGCCAGTTCACTATATGACCTCTTTTGCTCTCATTATCACATCTGTTCTTTTAGGCATGTGACTTGTTAAATAAGCTCCATTGAGAGACAACAGAGATACACTATAGTGACAGCTGAACCTGAGCCATGTGTATAGGATGGGAAGAGTAGACTTTAAAGCCAGCTGGGAATACAGAGAGTCCAATATAACAACAGGAAATATATCAATGATACAGACAGGAAGGAAGACTCTAGTCCTCTATTAATCTTTCTCTCACTCCCTTCATCCATTTATGCCTTCATGCCATTAGACACTTCCTGTTGAAAGCCAATGGAAATGGAGAAAAACCTTGCTCCAAAACAATAACCAATGAATGTGGATTTATAGTGTCCTAAATAGAATATGGGACTTTCGCTGGTTGGGCCATTTTATGTATTGTAGTGCATTCTGTAGTGATTAGTGGTGGAGGTTTTCAGCGACTCCTTCTGCAGTTTACATTGTTATGCCAGTAGGTGGTGACAAGTGACTGTCTTTATAAGCTACTCATTGAGTCATTTATTCAACCGATTTGATCAAAATCTCCGATTCATTCAGTAACTAAATAGGCAGCTACATCCAAAATCGCATACTTCCATACTACAACCCGATTCCAAAAAAGTTGGGACACTGTATAAATTGTGATTAAAAACAGAATGCAATGATGTGGAAGTTTCGCATTTCAATATTTTATTCAGAATACAACATAGATGACATATCAAATGTTTAAACTGAGAAAATGTATCATTTTAAGGGAAAAATAAGTTGATTTTAAATTTCATGGCATCAACACATCTCAAAAAAGTTGGGACAAGGCCATGTTTACCACTGTGTGGCATCCCCTCTTCTTTTTATAACAGTCTACAAACGTCTGGGGACTGAGGAGACAAGTTGCTCAAGTTTAGGAATAGGAATGTTGTCCTATTCTTGTCTAATACAGGCTTCTAGTTGCTCAACTGTCTTAGGTCTTCTTTGTCGCATCTTCCTCTTTATGATGCGCCAAATGTTTTCTATAGGTGAAAGATCTGGACTGCAGGCTGGCCATTTCAGTACCCGGATCCTTCTTCTACGCAGCCATAATGTTGTAATTGATGCAGTATGTGGTCTGCCATTGTCATGTTGGAAAATGCAAGGTCTTCCCTGAAAGAGACGACGTCTGGATGGGAGCATATGTTGTTCTAGAACTTGGATATACCTTTCAGCATTGATGGTGCCTTTCCAGATGTGTAAGCTGCCCATGCCACACGCACTCATGCAACCCCATACCATCAGAGATGCAGGCTTCTGAACTGAGCGCTGATAACAACTTGGGTTGTCCTTGTCCTCTTTAGTCCGGATGACATGGCGTCTCAGTTTTCCAAAAATATTTGTTTTCCAATTTTGATTTGTCTGACCACAGAACAGTTTTCCACTTTGCCACAGTCCATTTTAAATGAGCCTTGGCCCAGAGAAAACGTCTGCGCTTTTGGGTCATGTTTAGATATGGCTTCTTTTTTGATCTATAGAGTTTTAGCCGGCAACGGCAAATGGCACGGTGGATTGTGTTCACCGACAATGTTTTCTGGAAGTATTCCTGAGCCCATGTTGTGATTTCCATTACAGTAGCATTCCTGTATGTGATGTAGTGTCGTCTAAGGGCCCGAAGATCACGGGCATCCAGTATGGATGACCCTTACACACAGAGATTGTTCCAGATTCTCTGAATCTTTTGATGATATTATGCACTGTAGATGATGATAACTTCAAACTCTTTGCGATTTTTTTCTGAGAAACTCCTTTCTGATATTGCTCCACTATTTATTGCCGCAGCTTTGGGGGAATTGGTGATCCTCTGCCCATCTTGACTTCTGAGACACTGCCACTCTGAGAGGCTCTTTTTATACCCAATCATGTTGCCAATTGACCTAATAAATTGCAAATTGGTCCTCCAGCTGTTCCTTATGTACATTTAACTTTTCCGGCCTCTTATTGCTACTTGTTCCAACTTTTTTGGTATGTGTAGCTCTCATGAAATCCAAAATGAGCCAATATTTGGCATGACATTTCAAAATGTCTCACTTTCACTTTCAATTTGATATGTTATCTATATTCTATTGTGAATAAAATATAAGTTTATGAGATTTGTAAATTATTGCATTCCTTTTTTATTCACAATTTGTACAGTGTCCCAACTATTTTGGAATCGGGTTTGTAGGTGAAAAACAGTATGTGACAAAATAAGTATGTCTGAATTCACAGAACTCATAAAAAGAGTGGCCAAAAGTACCTGAAGATTCTGAAGTGTGCATACAATGGACTCTTTACTATCCCATGAGGCCACAGGAGAGGATTTATAAATGGCAGTGAAGTGATGCAACTGAAGCTGGTAGGTCACATGATAATCACAACATGGCTTATGTAGCACATCCAGATTACATTCATACAACACACATTCATAATAGAATGTACTTTTACATAGTGAGCATACTTTTTTAGCAGTTGTTAAGTAATTACTTATTCAAAATAAGTACATACTCAAGAGAGTATGTGATTTCGTACACAGCCACCAACTGTCTTTATGAGTGAGTCATTGAATCTTTCACTCAACCAATTCATTCAACAACACTGATTTATTCAGGAATGTTACACCTGTTGCTTCGAGGCTCAATGGTTGATTCGGCTGTGGCTTTGTTTGGAACAATTTTAATAGCTGGAGCAACAACAAAGTAACTGGCAACCTTGTGTCTATCATCTTGTGTCTTACGTCTAACGCATAATACGCTGTTCTAAAAATGTGGAGCTCAGGGTAAAATAAGTTCAGTCATTAATGTCACCATGAAGTCAATTGTGCCCTCATAATCTTTAATCAAAATTCTCCTCCCTCTGGCCGTTGCATATATATTTATTATATATATTATATCTCTTCTCTGATGAGGTCTTTACTGGCGTGAGGGAAAGACAATCCGGTACTCACATGAGATCACAACAATAGCAAACCACAACGATCCAATCAATTCCCAAAGAACAAAACCAAGTCCTGTTTCCTGTTCAAGAAGCCGTTTCTCTCGGATATGAGGAAAAGATCATCCCAACTTCCGTTTTACACCTATTTTAAAAACGCGTTTTTCACATTCCACTGCCCTGAGTTTTGCAGTTGTTAAAACGCCCCCTTAAGGCACAACATTAGAACAGTAACTTAAAACACTCGTTGTGTGTTAAAGATGGAGCCAGAGGCCTCCTGGGTAATGATGCAGTCCTATACCCACCAGACAACCTTTCCCATAATGTCTGCAGTCTAATCTAATGCAGTGATGAGGTCATCCTCACTACATCTCCTCTCTCTGCTGGAAACATTCTCTGCTTTACAGATGGCAGACTTTAACCAACCGGTTTGTCTGCTTCTGTGTGTGTAAGGGGGTTACTTCAGGACAACAGTGTTTTCAGTTAACCCGCAATAAACACCCTGCCCAGCTGCTAACTCACCCCTCCCTGAGTCCACCTCTAGGCCTCTGGAACACAGCCAGACAGACATTACAGGAACCTCTGAGAATATGTGTGTGCATCTGTTTGTGCATACGAATTCAGTTGTGTGTAAAAGTACCCTGGCTCATTTTGCGCATCAGACCATATTGAGATTAAATACTCAAGGATTTTCCCCATCATTCCAATTACCTTTCACACTGGCCCAAACAACACAGGGGAATAAGTAATAGCAATAAGACATATGGTAAACATGTAAAAGGTTTTATTTATTTGTTTGTTTGTTTGTTTGCGGAAATAGCCTGTTAATTTTCAGTGTTCTGGAGCACTTTGATTTCTTTTTTATTTCCTTTTTCCCATCACATATTTTTGTTATAAATTAGGTATCAATTGACAGCTTAATTCGAGCTCAAAGCTCAAAATTCATCCTGTGTTTTGAAATTGCATATTGATTTATGGTAAAAACATTTACCCCTGGTTTCACAGATGAGGCTTAAAGGATTAGTTCACTTTAAAATGAAATTATTCACTTTCAAGCCTTCCTTATTCAATTTGGGAAGAAAGTGTAACGCCTCTCACAGTTCAAAATGCTTATGCTCCATCCTACGCCTTCCATATTCAACTTACGGAAAAACGTATGCAACTTACGTAGCGTCAGTTGAAAACGGATATTTTATTTTACAACTTGTTAAATATGGATATTTTTCTTACACAAATGCATCGCTTCGCTTCATAAGACCTTTATTAACCCCCTGGAGCCCCCCGTTCACTCCCATTATAAAGCTTGGATGCGTCAGGATATTTATTAACATAACTCAGATTGTGTTCATCAGAAAGAAGAAAGTCATATACACATAGGATGGCTTGAGGGTGAGTAAATCTTGGCGTAATTGTAAATTTAAGCCTAGTCCTTGAATAAAATGCATGTTTGAGCTGTCTTAACTGAAAGCAACTTGCACTGACATATCTTAATTGTTTCATTGTTTTGTCTCAAGATGCACACCAGTAATGTTTTTTTTCTTCTATGGTACGTTTATAAAAGCTACTTAAATGCCCTAATTGAACTAAGGCCTAATCCTGGCTTAATCCAAGCCAGGTCTGTGAAACTGGGTTTTAGCGGGCTCAATTTTTGTGCAATCAACTTCAGATTTGGTTAGCAATTTTAGAGTCCAAATTATTTAATAAAAAAAATATATATTATATATATATATATATATATATATATATATATATATATATATATATATATATATATATATATATATATAAATAAAAATGTGTTCAGTACATTAGCATACAATAATCTGCTGAGTGTTTTCTTCAAAAAGAGATCAACTTTAGGTCTGTATTCCAAAGCATTCATGAATTACAACCATTTAAGTTTAGACCTATGCTCAAAAAAGGGAGGCGACAGTTAATTGTTAATCAGCATCATAATATAAACAAAAACATAAATCAGACTAGGAATGTATATTATTATTCAACATAGTACATCTTGATAATGTAAGATGATATATTATGGAATGTTAAATATTGTGTAAATATAAATATTTTTTTTATTATTGTTTTACTGAGTACTTCATGCAATAATGTCACAATATTATATAAAATATAACATTATTACTACTGTTATCATTATCATCATTATCCATAAGAAGCGCTAACCTCATTTCTGTCAAACTAAAATGTGTTAAATATCTTCAAAACATAGAAGAAAAAAAACAGACCACTAAGCCATGCTTGTCAGATCTCATTAGAACAATGTATTATGAAAGTCACTGAACCGCACATTTTAAAGTGAAAATCAAAATCCGGAGCACCTCAGTTTTTTTGGCAAGAGATAAACATTTAAGAAAAACAAAGATCAAAAAAGCAAATGTAGGCTGCACTATTCAGTGTAGCAGCGATAATCCAAGCTTGAATGTGGGTACACTGTGTGAAATATCTCTCTCCATTCAGGGGTGAAAATCTTCATTAACATGCTTGAATAGGCTGCATAATATTATAAGCTATTTCATGCTGTCGTGCTTCCCCTCTTCCTCTCATGTTTAATTTGCTGCTGTTTGTGTTCTACTCTGTGCGAACACAAAGAAAATGAAAGTGCAGATGAGTCTAGCCCTAAGCCATACAGGAGAACATCAATAGGGAATATTAAGGATGTGCATGTAAAGACAATATGTTAAAAGCTTATCAGAACTCGACACAGGATTTGCTCAGGATTTGCTGATTTATTAAATGGTGCTGAATAATCAAATCGCTAGTAATTTTAGCTAACCTACATATCTACAAATTCCATTATATTCAGTATTTACTAAAGCTCTATAGATTGTCAGGAATAACATAGAGGGATATTGTAGTGTATAATATTTTGCAATTCTATACAACAGCTTTGTTAATTAAAGGGAAAAGAGTAAACAAAAAAAACAAAAAAAAAACCCTACATCCCACAATTTATGTTTTAGTATATTCAATCCCAATCAAAATGGGTAGTTCCTCATGAAGTAATTTGCCAAATTGTATTTTCAGTTTCCAGGTTGACAGTAAAAAATATCTAGTTGAGTCATGAAACTCTAGATAGGTCCTGGTGCATTGTTTGCTGTAAGCTAGTCCAGCGCTTTCAGAGTTCTTCTGAATCCCTCCACCTCCCCCAGCTACATCTGCCTAGATCTGCTATGGGATTCATGTATGTCTATTCATGCAGCAGCAGCATATCTTATATGTTCACAGCAGTGTGTCTGTGTATCTATTAGCAGTAGCAAGTCCATACTTGTTCTGCAGCAACAGCAGCAGCAATATTCAGCAGTGTAGCAGATCTGTTACTTATGATTTGCAACTCAGGCTGAGATTGCATGACTGGACACAACTGTTGCATGAATGTTTAACCAGAATGTGTTGTAAGTATTAGAACACGGTTTAGTGTGTACTTTGCCTAAACAGTTTTCACTAACTGTTGTGTAATGATTTGATTTACTCAATCGAGAAGAGCATTAAGATTGTTCATTTAAAGGGTAAAAAATTATGCTGACTCTTAAAATATATTTAAGCACTGGCAACAATGAATATCAATTATAGAAACAAATACAGGAAACATAAAAAAAAAAAAAAAAGTAGACTGAAAATAGTCCAGTAGAGTCACCAGACTGAAGATTCATCTTCATGTTATGTTTTACGATTTGCAATAATGCAATGATAAAATTGTGTGTCATTTATTCAAAAACCTAAGATGTAAGACTATTTTCATTGAAACTAATAGATGAACTATTTCTCTACTGACAGGTGGCTCTGAAAGCTGAGTGTTGGAGCAACTCCAACACTCAGGGGCATGCAAAGTGTAGACCTACTAGGTAAAAATAACACTGACAAAAATCAAACTGATCTCCAGAGTTTCAGGATTCATTCCATTTGTGTAAAACGACAGAAAGGCTACAAAAAAGTACCAGTCATTGTCTGCTGTTTTTTCTTTTCTTTTTTCTTTTGTTTGTTGGGGGGGCCACACACAATGAGGGTGAGTGAGTAAAAATAGAGTGTGTTTATGATTGCCAGGGAAATGGAATGTGCTTGTTTAGGTAGGAGAGAATAATTTGAAAAGCACTTACAGCGCAGCAGACAATATTTCCACACTAAAAATGGCAGTTAAACAATGGAAATCAATGCGGGTTGAGTCACTGGATCATTCATCAGGATTTAGTTACATTGCATTTTGTATTTGTATATTAGGTGAGAATATTACAATTTGTGTTATGTAAAATCATTACTGTATAATCATTTTATATATATATACACATATGTATACGTATGTATATAGTGGGTACAGAAAGTATTCAGACCCCCTTAATTTTTTTTATATTGCAGCTAAAATCATTTAAGTTATTTTTTTTCTTTATTAATGTACACACAGCACCCCATATTGACAGAAAAACACAGAATTGTTGACATTTTTGCAGATTTATTAAAAAAGAAAAACTGAAATATCACATGGTCCTAAGTATTCAGACCCTGTGACACTGATATATTTAACTCAGGTGCTGTCCATTTCTTCTGATCATCCTTGAAATGGTTCTACACCTTCATTTGAGTCCAGCTGTGTTTGATTACACTGGAAAGGATTAGGAAGGCCACACACCTGTCTATATAAGACCTTACAGCTCACAGTGCATGTCAGAGCAAATGAGAATCATGAGGTCAAAGGAACTGCCTTTCTGCTGCACTTAAGGTTCCTAAGAGCACAGTGGCCTCCATAATCCTTAAATGGAAGACGTTTGGGATGACCAGGACCCGTCCTAGAGCTGGCCGTCCAGCAAAACTGAGCTATTGGGGGAGAAGAGCCTTGGTGAGAGAGGTAAAGAAGAACCTAAAGATCACTGTGGCTGAGCTCCAGAGATGCAGTCGGGAGATGGGAGAAAGTTGTAGAAAGTCAACCATCACTGCAGCCCTCGACCAGTAGGGGCTTTATGGCAGAGTAGCCCGACGGAAACCTCTCCTCAGTGCAAGACACATGAAAGCCCGGATTGGAGTTTGCTAAAAAAACACCTGAAGGACTCCAAGATGGTGAGAAATAAGATTCTCTGGTCTGATGAGACCAAGATAGAACTTTTTGGCCTTAATTCTAGGCGGTATGTGTGGAGAAAACCAGGCACTGCTCATCACCTGTCCAATACAGTCCCAACAGTGAAGGATGGTGGTGGCAGCATCATGCTGTGGGGGTGTTTTTCAGCTGCAGGGACAGGACAACTGGTTGCAATCAAGGGAAAGATGAATGCGGCCAAGTACAGGGATATCCTGGACGAAAACCTTCTCCAGAGTGCTCAGGACCTCAGACTGGGCCGAAGGTTTACCTTCCAACAAGACAATGACCCTAAGCACACAGCTAAAATAACGAAGGAGTGGCTTCACAACAACTCCGTGACTGTTCTTGAATGGCCCAGCCAGAGCCCTGACTTAAACCGAAATTGAGCATCTCTGGAGAGACCTAAAAATGGCTGTCCACCAACGTTTACCATCCAACCTGACAGAACTGGAGAGGATCTGCAAGGAGGAATGGCAGAGGATCCCCAAATCCAGGTGGGAAAAACTTGTTGCATCTTTCCCAAAAAGACTCATGGCTGTATTAGATCAAAAGGGTGCTTCTACTAAATACTGAGCAAAGGGTCTGAATACTTAGGACCATGTGATATTTCAGTTTTTCTTTTTTAATAAATCTGCAAAAATTTCAACAATTCTGTGTTTTTCTGCCAATATGGGGTGCTGTGTGTACATTAATGAGGAAAAAACAATGAACTTAAATGATTTTAGCAAATGGCTGCAATATAACAAAGAGTGAAAAATATAAGGGGGTCTGAATACTTTCCGTACCCACTGTATATATATATCTCTGTGTGTGTGTGTGTGTGTGTGTGTGTGTGTGTGTGGGTGTGTGTGTGTGTGTGTGTGTTTAAGATGAAAACACCTCTGGAAATATGACTAATGTAGCCATAACTCACTTTAACAGATTTTTATGATTCAACGACATGTCTTTAAAATTTCATGCATGAATGAGAATCAGTGTGGCACTTCCAATGATTGACACATGAACTAAAAGTGGAGGCTTTTACTGTAATGAGCTGTGGCTGGTCAGCAGTTAATCTTGGTGATTGTGGTCCTGAGGTCTACATAAATTGTGGCAGATAAACAGGCACCTGACTTGTAGGTGGAGTCAATGTGGTTTTAATCAAGTTATTAGAGGAACAATGAGGCTATTATGCAGATTTTAAAATAACCCAAATGCATCATTATTTCTTGTAGACAAGCCTTTAATCTAATCACACTTCATATTCTTCCCCATTGCTCTTTCTATTTCTCTGTTTCAGAACAGAGGTCAACGTGTCCTCCTCCATCTAGCCAAGATGACCGCAAATGTATGACATCATTGCTAATGCCTCCAGCATGGACCACCAATTTATCATCCTTCCCGCTTTTCATTCCCCTCCTGTTCACCTTACCTCTCCTTCTATGAGCTGTACACTCACTCACAATTATCCTGCAAGGCTTCTCAGGGACCAGCTGTAACTCTGTGCTGTTCTATAGGTCAATGGATTCCTACTGTTTTTTGTTTATAGTACAAAACAGTGAAATGTATTAATTGGTTTATTAGTGGTTAGCAGCAGCCAATAAAAACATGGTTATGGCAAAATCATGTTTATCCTCATTGCAAATGAACAAGTATTTTTACTCACATAGTCATGAAAAGCTTTGGCTTCACTTGAGTGCTCACAAGTTTCTCTCCTCTCAGGAGCAGCACAGTAGAGGTCCCAGAAAACACTGCGATAAAAGATGCACAATATAATATAAAAAGACTAATACTGCAGTCTGAGAATGAATTACTCTCCTCAGTTAATTAAAGCCCTATTTGGATGGCACTAGTTTCCCCTGAGGAAATGTTTGTTTCACAGATGTACTTTGAGATTTTTTTATCCTGTCAGAATCAAATATGTCTGTTTTCTTGCACAACATTGGTATAAATTACAAAGCATATACTGTTCAGCTAACTTTCCAGCTAATTCCATCTGGATGAGAATGTCTGTGATTTACAGTACCATTCAAAACTTTGGGGTCAGTAAGATTTTTATTTGAAACTTGGCATCTTGGTATTTTAAAGAAATTAATTTAGTCAGTAAAGATTAATTAAATTGATCAAAAATGACACTAAAGACATTTATAGTGCAACAAAAGATTTCTATTTCAAATAAATGCTGTTCTTTTAAAATATCTTTTCTTCCATATCAAACCATTCTATCACAATTCTAAGTAAAATAAAAAAAATACTGATGTCTAGTACTGAGAAATAAACATTAAAGAGAGTCTGATCACAAACTGCACAGAACAGCCATCATCCTTACTTTAAATATTCCTTCCCTTAATTATTATATTGTATACTGTAATATTATTATATAGTTATTATACAACATATTTTTTTTGTATATTTTGGTAGGTTTTGATCTCCATAATGCCCACAGTCAGAATATAAACACTCCACCTCAGAATCAACTAGAGATCCCATGAAATTACAGACACTAATCCCATTTAAACAGTGCTAAACAGATTTTCTTACCACCACCATGAGTGCAAGAACCCTGGCGGCTCTCCTAATGTTATGTTCTTCTCCCATCGGATCTGCCGAGTTAAACAGAGAACAAAGGAAGAGTTATAAAGATTCGGTGACAAGTCGACCTGTGCTCCCTTTGTGATTTAAACATAATTAAGGGCGAATTCTGCCATGGAGAGCTGAACTTTGAGTCAAACATGGTGCCCAGAATAAATTTGAGAGATAAAACTGTAACTTGGCATCTGTTTTAAACAGTCTCAATGTGACTCAGTCTGACTTCAATCATTATTCATTTTAGTTAAACAATTGACACTTTGCTAAGCTCCATTCTCCTTGGTTGTTAACTTGGCAGACCATGCCAGTGGAAGGAATTGGACATTTTCAAAGAAGTGGCAACGTTTTATTATATTGTTGTATAACTTCTGGAAAATAGTGGACTTTCCAAGTACACAGGACTTCCATAGGCTTATAATTAGAGCAAAATGTTGTCCGATAATACAGTAGATGGCTATTTTGCTAAGGTAGGACTGGTCACTAACAGGCTGGGCTTAGCAAAGGTCAGTTATTAAGCCACTATAGCCAAAAGTATACTCTGGTTTTTACATGTATACAAGGGTATGCGTACATTTCATCGTCAGCATAGTATGTGTGTACTGTACATGTACAGTCAGATTTGTCTAACCGCACATGCAATGTTCACCTTCAGGTTTTTTTGCACTAATTAATTTATCCACAAGTTGGCAATACTGCATAGTTTAATTTTTTCACAATCAGAAAAGAAATACTGAATGAGATACAGCAACAACAACAAACTACTGGAGATGGCAACAACCAGAGGTAGGGGACTGGACTTGACTTAAAGGATTAGTTCACTTTCAAATTAAAATTTCATGATAATTTACTCACCCTCATGTCATCCAAGATGTTTATGTCTTTCTTTCTTCAGTCGAAAAGAAATTAAGGTTTTTGATAAAAACATTCCTGTAATTTTCTCCATTTGGTGAACTTCAGTGGACTCCGAACGGTTGAAGGTCAAAATTACAGTTTCAGTGCAGCTTCAAAGGGTTCTACACGATCCCAGATGAGAAATAAAGGTCTTATCTAGAGAAACAATCATTTTCTAAAAAGAAATAAAAAATGATACACTTTTAACCATAAATGCTCACCTTGAACTAGCTCTCTTCTTCTTCTTCTCTATTAGAATTCTGGCAGTGTAGTCACTGCTAAGTGTATTACTGCCCTCCACAGGTCAAAGTTTGAACTAATTGTTATATAATTGCACTAGCATATTGTATATGACAATTTAGTTCAAACTTTGACCTGTGGAGGGCAGTAATACACTTAGCAGCATCTACACTGCTGGAATTCAAATTCAAAGAAGAATAAGAGAGCTAGTTCAAGATGAGCGTTTATTGTTAAAGTATAGATCCCTTTGAAGCTGCACCGAAACTGTAATTTTGACCTTCAACCATTTGGAGTCCACTGACGTCCACTATATGGAGAAAAATCCTGGAATGTTTTCATCAAAAACCTTAATTTATTTTCAACTGAACAAAGAAAGACATGGACATTTTGGATGACATGAGGGTGAGTAAATTATCAGGAAATTTTAATTTGAAAGTGAACTAATCCTTGAAGTCTGACTCAAGTCGCAAGTCTGTGACTTAAGCCCAATTTGTGCGCGCACCTCACAAAAAATGTAACTACACATTGCGACGATGCAGACTGCGAGATCTGTGATTAGTTGGGTTGGTAGCATTTCTGGCATGTTCTGGTCGGACAAGCGCAGAAAATTCACCCTCCTTCTGCCTCAACCAGTTCACGGGTTATACATACTATCTCCTCCGACACCTTCTCTCATTTCTGCATTTTAGTTTTAGTAATTTCACTAAAACTGTTTTTCAACATCAATCAACTCCAACATGATCAACAGCAACTCCGCTCAGCTTCCGTCACCATTGTTTGTAGTAGCCTAAATTCAAAAGAGCAGCAAAGAAACTCAACACAGTGGAACATAGAAACCCCACTGCCAGGACATTGGATATAACCAGCACATCTTCATTATCCTAAGCTAACCTGTTTGTTATAGTTACTTTTACTAATAACTTAAGAGAACAATGTGTAAAAGAGCATGCGTCTTTTATACAAAACTGTTTTCAAATGTAGCTTAAAGGCTTATATTTTTAGCAGGCCAGGCAAACGTAACTCTGTCTTGCCCTTAATCATTTTATTTCACGTCCAAATATATGAATTATGAACAAAGAACTGTCATTCTTTCCAAGCAATGATGTGCTGAGTTAGCTAGCTAGCTAACCTAGCCGTCAGATTTTCCTACCAGGGCTTACTGCATATGCATACATCAATATTACATCATTGTTGTCATGATAAATAACACAAAATTACTGTATCTGCATTATTGTAAGGGTAGGTTTAATGTTAAGTAGGTGTATATGTTAATAAAGCCATAAACCATCATGCTGGAAGCACAATCTGATTTTGTCAGATTTTGCTAACGTTAACAACTGTTTCAATGGGAGATAGCAAAATCTGACAGGGTAGCAAAAATTGTCACAACACTGGCATTTCTCCCCTTGGGTTTTATGTTTCGGGAAGGGAAAAAAATTCAACCACCCCGTCCAAACTTTTAGGATACCGGGTATCAGGTTAACACAATCCATAAGCACAACGCTTCGGCATGTTCCCTCGCTCGAAAGCTTGACAGACCTCCCGCGCCTAGTAACGGTTGCTAAACCACGATTGACCTGTGACGGTTTTCGGGCGTGGCTTAGCGAAGGGTCAATTAGTTCAGTTCAGTTCTCCGTTGTCTCTCTGTTTGTTTCTATGGCTACTGATTGTTTTAGTTCTCATCATTCTCAAATTGTGAAAGAATTGTTGGGAGGGAGCATGAAGAATAATTTTCACACATGAATTGGCTCTGACCTTAACCTCAGTGTAAGTTTTTGGGATGTGCTGGAGGAGACTTTACAGAGTGTTCACCTCTTGCATTGTCAATACAAGATCTTGACCAAAAAACAATGTACCTCTTGATGGAAATAAGTGTTGTGATGTTATTTCCATCAAGAGGTGCATCAATTTTTGGTCAAGATCTTGTATTGACAATGCAAGAGATGAGCACTCTGTAAAGTCTCCTCCAGCACATCCCAAAGACTTTCAATGAATTTAAGGTCTGGACTCAGAGGTGCCAATTCATGTGTGAAAATGATTCTTCAAGCTCTCTGAACCGTTCTTTCACAATTTTAACCCTAGTGAATCTTGACATTGTCATACTGCAATATGGCTATGATACATCTTAATACATGGTTGTTTAAGAAATAAAAAGCTACACACTCCATCTTTAGGGGTTCAAAGAACCGTCGCCAAACATATAACATGCTAGAAACATAATAAACACTGTAATAATGATCCATTCATAGATTCTTAAGTATTTGCCTATTAAAATCCAAACAGCGACTTTTTTTTTTTTTTGGCCAAGCAGTGTAAGTTAAACATATGACATTTACTATAAAACTAATGTAATTAATGTTATTGCATCAAGCTTGTGCATTTACCTTTAACAGTTTTTACCTACAAAATTTTTCTTCACGTAATTGTTATTGTAATAATTCAGAATTATAATAATTATAAAAAAAGTATTATAATAAACTATTTATTGTGGCATAAATAAAAAAGTCATTTAAAGCATACTTTAGGTTTAAACCTACCGCACATTCTTCTCAGTTCTCATCCTTAACTCTTTCTCAAAAGACTAAACAGGAACAGAAAACTGCATCCATCTCAATGAGATCATCAGTTTTAGTCACTGACCATGTGAGATGGGTTTACAGACATTAAAGCGCTGACGACAGCTGGCATAAACAACACGGGTGTGCCCAACATTATCTCAATACATTGCTGTGAGAGCCACGGCTATTTTTGGGTTCAAGTCCAGCGGGAACTGGTTACATGAGCAGGGTGGCAAAAGACAGGAGTCGCAAAGGAAACCGGCCACAATGAACGGGGCGGTTGGCTTAGTCATAGAGGCTGGACTGAGTCACGACAGCAGTGTCTGGCTTGCTGATGTTCACGTCTGAGCGGTGGGCCAGCCTTTGTGTTTTTACCTCTGTGATTGTGCCAGTCTCATTCTGTTTTCCCTCCTCTCCCTTTGTTCCGTTCCAGTATTTATCTGATCCGCTGTCATTCGCAAATATTTACTTGACTCAAGCTACAACACTCGTCTGCATCTGCATTTACTTTTACTCTTCAATTGTATCTTGTCAGTGATCATGTCATCAGTAAGTGAGCTGAGATATAAACATCTCTTTCCCAAACACAGTTGGAGAGGATGACAAGCCATTAACATTGAGTGTCTCTGTTACAGACCCTTCAGAAGAGATTTAAAACTGTCTGATGAATTGTGGCTGCAATGCAAACAGGTCTCAAAATGTCCATTCTTTGTTTCGGGTCATCCAAGGGCCTTTCAAAACCAGCTATTTCTAACTAAACCTTCATGCTGAAGATAAACAAAGTTAATTTAGAGAGCAGAGCAAGTGAACGCTCAGTCCTTATGAGAATCTGTGTAAATAAGCTTACAGACCCCCGCTGTATCTCTATGTATTAAGATGTAACAGTTTGCCCAGTATCTCATGCCAGTGTGGCTTTGTATCCAGTGTAATTAAAATAAGCTGGGATCAGAGAACAGTGAGGGTTCCATAGGAGCCATTTACTGGTATTGTAAGCCTAACTGTAAATATTATCTCCAAAGAAGCACATCATCTTAAACTGATCACCTTATTTACAGTAGAGAGCTTAGTGAAAATGCAAAAAATAAAAATATATTGGTTGACTTACCTCCGACAGGAAGGTCTGTGCTGATTTCTGAGCTCCCACATGTAGCAGATATTCATACACATAGAGAGCTAACCTGCAGAGACAGAACATTAAGAGGATATTGAGGAAACCTACTTTAAAGCATCATGTCATACTGTATACGATCCTTCACAATGTCTTTATCTTAGGTCCTGTTCCAATGGTTAATTAAAACTCAATTGTTCAGTTTATGAGAAATAATTATCATGCCCTCTCTAAAATAACAAACTTAACTTGATAGTTCAGCCAAAAATAAAAAATCAGTCATGATTTACTCCAATTCATATTGTTCCAAATCAGTATAACTGACTCTTTCGTGAGACAAAAAAGGAGATGTTAAGCAGAATTGATTTGAAAGAACTCAAAATAAAAGGTTAATGAACAAAATGTTAATTGCTATCAAAATCTATGAGTCAGCTAATCTAGTACTTCAATAGAGGAGCAAATAACATGCATGAGTACTACAAACTATTTGATAGTTCTGCTTACTTAAAATTGGGAACATCATAACTCAAAAAAAAAAAAAAAATGATATAACCGATTACCTAAATTTTTTTGAATTAACCCAACTTATTCAGGTTTACAGTGTGTTAATACTGCTTTTGTCATACAGTGAAAGTGAATGGTGACCATTTAACCTCCAAAGATAACATAAAAGTACCCGTGCAATATAATTTCAAGTCACCTGAAGCCATATGAGAGGTTTCTGTGAGAAAAAACACTGAAAGACTGAAATTATTTCACCAAATATGAAAATTTTCAACACTGTATGTGCATTTTCAATATTGCACAAATGAGATTTGAGAGTAACAGCAGAGGGAAAGATTTTTAGTGAATAATGACTTTGATTTCACTCACAAAAAGCTATCATATGACTTCTGAAGAATGTAGTTATAAGGACTAATGATAGTTGTTATGGTGCTTTTTTGTCATCTGTCATTGCCATTTTTTGCATCCCGAAAGCAACCCATATGTAAATTTAATAAGGCAACTCAAGTCCTAGTTTGTAGATCATAATCAAGACAAACTCTGAGTTCACAAAGAGTTCAGTCCTCCATTACTCTTCAGTTTTACAGTCTGCCATGGATGTTTTAAGAGTTCCATATCTCTGCGATAACATTTGGTTATTTTTTGTATTGGAGAAAGTTCATTGTATGGAGGATTTTCATATAGAATTTTTTTAGTGTCCTCTATGAATGTGTGAGTGAACCTGAGTCAGCAGAGTCCAGCGGCATCCTATTAAATTTTATCATTTCAGGCACAGTCAAATCTAATTATATTTCACATGCATGCAGACGTATTCCCTCTCCTGCTTGTTTCTGCAGACATAACACTTGATGCACCGAACGACCTCCAAATGTTCAGAGAATGTGCATACGCTCCCAAAAAAACAAAAATAAAAAATATATGTAGAGCATTCAATAAAATGTATAAGACAGTGTTTGTACAAGAGAAGAAAGTACTGAAGTGGAATAATGACAGCAGAGTTTAGGAACATTGGCAAACCAAGATCAAACACAAGCAAGATTGAGGGAGGAGATTTGGAGGTTGGAGGAAAGACGGGGGGTCCTGAGCTCCTGAGAATCAATTCTCCTGAGATTGTCAGCAAACTTTCATAATCTAATGATGAAGAATAGAAAAGAGACAGAGGATCTTTCCAGCAGTCCTCTCCTTTTCTCCAAATGAGCAAAATCCAAAAACTTCAAGCTGGAAGGGAAAAGTTTCAAGAGCTTAAGAATAAAAGATATTGTGCACAGACATACTTCACAGATGAGATTTTTATATTTTCCTGCTATAAACCTTATGTAGCCCCACCCCTTTTCAGCGCTGGGCTCGTTGTGTTCTGTCTTCCAGTTTGTATTTCCACATAGCATAAATATAAGATCTTACAGATTTATCAATGAACTGGTCATTTTAAAATCTTCCCAGTCTACTGACATCTCATTGATTTCAATGCTCATAATAACTTTTGTTAACTCTTCAAAAAGTAAATCCACCTGCTATTTACTCTTCGACAGCAGTAGAATAGCATAGAGCATAGAAATACAGAACTGTTGCAAAAACAGAATTTCAAAGACAAATTTCTAAAGATGGCTGTACACTTGTTTCTCTGGCACATAAGGTCTATAGGGTTTTGTGGATGATTGCTAGGGTACTGCTATTGGTTGTTTTGGTGTTCTGAATTGTAGCTAAGGCATTGCTTGGTGATTCTTCTGGGTATAGTTGCTAAGTAGCTGCTTACTGCTTTATAGTCAAAAAGTCCTCTTCCCTCAAAGATGTTTTCCACTTTGTTTCATCATATGCTTGGCGAATATGACTTAGACAGGTGTAAGTAGATTTAAAAGGTGCCGTAACTTTAAAAATATCATGGATCATGTCAGTTATATTGCTCCATCTGCCATTTTTTGCTATTGTTCTTGCTTGCTTACTTAGTCTGATGATTCAGCTGTGCAGCTCCAGACGTCCTGCCCTTGTCTAATGCCTTGAACATGAGCTGGCATATGCAAATATTGGGGGTGTACATATTAATGATCCTGACTGTTGCATCACAGTCGGTGTTATGTTGAGATTCGCCTGTTCTTCAGAGGTCTTTTAAACAAATGAGATTTATATAAGAAGGAGGAAACAATGGTGTTTGAGACTCACTGTATGTCATTTCTATGTACTGAACTCTTGTTATTCAACTATGCCGAGGTAAATTCAATTTTCAATTCTATGGCACCTTTTAAAAAAATAACAGCACTTCAACAAGCCACACAATTTGAGCTATTATTCATGTCTTGCAGTCAAGTTGATGAAGTTTAAATCCAATATGGACAATAATAATGATGCCTGCCTTAAACACTACCAATAAGACAATGCTGACCCACATATAAATATAGAAAATATTTCCGTTGTTCTTTAAGCTGAATTAATGAAAAAAGGAATTTTGTTTCATTTATTTGTTTATTTATTTATAAATAAACTTTTCCCTGCTTAAGCTTTTAGTACAGGCCAAAGAAATATAACAACTAACCAACAAACAATCTAAAATTAAAAATAAAGAATAAAAGTAACAACAACAAAATATGTAATATAAAGAGAAATAAATACAAATAACCAATTAATCAATTACGTAAACCCTAGATAAAATAATTAATGAGCACAAGATTCACATTGAAGATTTAATTCACCCAAAATTACATACAAAAATACAAATTATCACATAATTTACTCACCCTCAAGCCATCCAGGTGTATATGACTTTCTTCTTTCAGCCAAACACAATCAGAGATATATTAAAAAATATCCTGGGCTGGCTCTTCACAGCTTTTTAATGGGAATGGTGCCATTTTTTGAAGCCCTTAAAAGCGCATCCATCCATCATAAGAGTAATCCATACGGCTCCAGGGGGTTAATAAAGGCCTTCTGAGTGAAGCGATCTGATCCATTTTTGTAAGAAAAATATCTTTAACTTCATAAACTGTAATCACTAGCTTAAGGTAACTAGGGCCCTATAAAATCAGTTTTATTTTTTCCCAAATAACGTTTTTTCCATTTTAATTTTTCTGGATTCCATTTTTTTCCGTTTTATTTATTTTTTGACTCCATTTTAATGGTTAAATTAAATTTTAGTAATCAAAAAGCATGTCTAATTAACTGAATTCTTAAAAACAACAATATTAATTAATTAAAAAATATATTTTTATGAATTTTTTTTGTTCAGAAGTTCTGTTGTGTATTTAAATTTTTTCTGGCAATCAAATGAACGCATACCATTTAATTTGTCTTTTAATAATGAAATTAAACTTTTTTGTCAAACAATGTACTGCACAACAGCTTTACTGTTAAAATTAAAACATGGAAGAAACACTGAGATTACTGTTTAAAAATATATTTTAATAATTTATTGTTAAACTAATTTATCTAAATTCTTCTGTACAACAGTAATATGTTTCTATCAAGTTAAATCGAACTTTTATTTTGACGGTTTGCCTAGAGCTTTGAGTTTCTCTGTGTTTATGACGGGAGTTTTCTCAAACGAAGCGGTTAAATGCTGATGAAGTGACTTTCAGAGCAGCTCTGGAGATGAATTTGTGCGTTCATATAGTGAGGCGACAGAGGACGAAAACATGTGCTTCAGCCATAGACTATGGCTTCAGCGTGCGTGCGCCCGCGCGATTGTGTGTGAGGCGGTGTGAGGTAAATGAAACGTACTCGGTTACTAACGTAACCTCGGTTCCCTGAGATACGGAACGAGTACTGCGTATGGGGAAAAGTCTCCCTTTTTCCCCATTACTGAAGCCTTTTTCAATAACGCAGTGTAACTGCACCGTCATTGGTTCACTCATAGACAAGTTGTTGAACCAATGACGGCGCGGCATAGCTGCGCGACCTATGGCGAGAAAGTGCACAAACTTTCCGGCAGAAATGGGCGGGGTAAAGGGCTATATAAGCAGGCGTTTCGCCATAGGAATTCAGGCCAATCGACTGAAGCGACGACACTGAAGCCGCAGCCTCGTGGCATGGCAAGTAACGCAGTACTCGTTCCGTATCTCAGGGAACCGAGGTTACGTTAGTAACCGAGTACGTTCCCTTTCGATACTTCACTCGTACTGCGTATGGGGAACGAATTCAACCGCGCCGTGCCACGGTAGGGAATGACATAACTTGTTTTGGACACCGAGTGGGGACCAAGAGAGCAAGTAAGAAGGCCAAAGCCATCGTTAACCCTTGTTACACTACAAGAGGAGATAACTCCTGAGTTGGGGTGAGGCGGGGCTCGAAGAGGCCGCCTAATTACAACGAGAGGACCCGAGCTTGTAAGGTCGGAACGTCCAGATGATAGAATCTGACAAAAGTGGACGGCGAGGACCAGCCGGCCGCCTCACAGATGTCTTTAATGGAAACTCCATTAGACCAGGCCCAGGAGGGAGCCATTCCTCTAGTGGAATGGGCCCTAACTCCTATGGGGCATTCGATGCCCAAGGAGGAGTAACAGAGATTAACACTCTGAGGTCTGAAGGTTAATTTTGCAGGTTTTTTTTCACATTGCAGCAAAACAGACTTAAAATACTCCGTCATTTTTTGTCATAGACACATAAGTAATATATCAATTGAAACTATAGAATATCTTCTTTTATTTGTATACACTCAGAGTAAAAACACAATGTTGTGCTTTTTGTAAAATAAAGAAAACTAACATGATGCGTGATTTCTCCTCTCCCTCTGAACGAAGTCCAATCTGATAGTTCTCAGAAAATTAACTGTAACTTAGTGAATACTAATCACAGAAAAATTACACTTATGTCTAAAAAAACGTTAAGATGTCAGGTTTTAAATCATGTAAGTCAAATCGAAAACAAACCTTCTGTGTTTATGTAATCTGTATGAAAAGAGAGCCATGTCAGAAGTCTGTGATTCAGCTCATTATCCGCTAATGCGGCCACACCCACGGAGCCAGCGCTATTCAGAGGCAAATTCAGAGGCAATACATGCATTCATCGTCTCAATCGTGTATTTATTGTCTTGAAAAGTGTTTATCTGGATGTAAAAGTCATGGTTAGCAAGCTCTAGAAGACATGCAGTTAGTTCCGGTTTTCTTTTCTTCTATAGATGAATTTTAGATGAGTTTTTGTTTCTTTAGCGCCCTCCGGCTGCAGTATGTATTGGAAACTCCATTCATGGAATAGAATGCACAGAGCGCCCTCCGACTTCAAGGATGAATTGAAAACACCAGCGCTCATAGTAATGACAGTGAATATTAAATAAAAATAACTGCTCTGTATAGAAAATTGACATTAACATATGAGAATCCAATATTTCTCCAAATGTGCATGCTTTTAAACTAAAAGCCTATATTCAGACTCTTTGCATCACAGAAATACATTATATTTTAAAGTATAATATGAAACCATTACTTTATATTGTAATAATATTTTTCTGTATGTTTCATATAGAATGATGAGCTTGAGACATCACAGAAGGTTTTTTTCACAGCCTACCTGACTGAAATGCCTCATTAATATGCAAGTCATTTCAGCTCATTACTATCCAATTCTTTTGTCTTCTCAGGTGAGAATGGCCCATTTTCAGTGGTGATTCACGCCTCCTCGCATACTGTGTTTCTTGGAAAAAAGTGTCTTACAAAAATTGTTTTATATGAAGGAATAGGCAGCATAATTTTTACATAATTTTGAAGCAAAAACTCTAGTCTATAACCTCCAATACCCTAAAGTCTTGTGGACACAGATTTACTACACTTTTTTTGGCCTTATTTCAGTGACTTTAGTTTTTTTGTTTTTTCAATAACCACGCATAAATGTTATTCCTTCAAAAACACAAACATGTGCATACATGTTCCTCACATATTATTGTAGCCTAGTTTGTGCTGAATACAGTGTAATGACACTTTTTCCATTAATATGTTTATGAACAACTGAAAAAAAGCACAAATGTCAGGGCATGTCAAAACTTCTCCAAGCCCCAAATCAGCCTCAGACTCCAGAGGACCTTAGAGTCATTAGGCCCAAATTCGAGGCACGCAGGGCTCACAGAGAGGTTCTGCAAGTCGCAAACACGCTTGACCGATGCTAGAGCAAGCAGCAGAGCGGTTTTGAGGGTTAGAGGCCTGAGGTCAGCTGAACTCAGCGGCTCAAAGGGGTTTCCTTTAAGAGCCCTAAGGACCAAAGAAAGGTCTCAAGTGGGAACAGTAAGGGGATGAGGAGGATTTAATCGCCTAGAACCCCTTAAGAAGTGTACCACAAGGTTGTTTCGACCCACTGACTGGCCAGCGATAGGAGCCTGAAACGCTGCGAGGAAAGACAGTATCGGGGATATGTCACACTCCACGGGGTTTATGTTGCGTGTGGAACACCAATCAACAAAGACCGACCATTTCTGGGCGTAGAGGCGTCTCGTGGCGAGGAGGAGATCCTGTCTCAGGGGAATGGGCCACGGGGCCTTCGTGGAGAGCCTGAACAGCTCTGAGGACCAAGTCTGGCTCCTCCAGAGCGGGGCCACTAGAAGGACTCTGTGTCTGTCTTCCCTGACTCGCCTGATGACCTGCGGAATCAGTGCGATCGGTGGAAATGCGTAAAGGAGTGTGCTGGGCCAGGTGTGGGCCAGCGCATCGACTTCCTTTGAAAAATATGTTGGGCTGTGAGAGTTGTCTTCTGAGGCGAAGAGGTCTACCTCTGCTCTCCCGAAGAACTCCCCAATCTTGAGAACCGTCTGGGGATGGAGCATCCACTCGTCTGAGGGGACGTTGCTCCGTGATAGCATATCTGCACCCAGGTTGGTCTTGCCCTGAGCGACTGAAGCCTTGGCAGTGCCCACTCCAGAAGACGTTTCGCCAGAGCGCATAGGTGGCTGGACGAAAGACCGCCCTGGTGATTTATGTATGATACCACAGTCATGCTGTCCGATTGGACTAGGACGTGGCGTCCCGCCAAGTGAACCTGAAACGCCTGCAGGGCTTTCATCACTGCCAACATTTTGAGGCAGTTGATATGGAGATGGCTCTCTTCGTGGGACCACGAGCCGAAGGCTGGTCTGCCCTCGCACAGAGTCCCCCAACCTGAGTTGGATGCATCCGTCGAGAGCACCGTCCTTCGTGACACCGCCTGTAGAGGTACCCCAAGACTGAACCAAGCAGGGTTCACCCAAGGTTTCAGGGCTGAAAGACAGGCCCGATTGACCTTGAGACACAAGCAGCCGTGCTGCCAGGCATGTGGAGGGACCCAGAACTTCAGCCAGAACTGCAGTGGCCGCATCCGAAGAAAGGCCGAGCTGCAGAACTGGGGAGGCGGAAGCCATCAGCCCTAAGATCCTCTGGAAGAGCATCAGAGGAAGATAGGCTTTGTTCTTGATGGAAGCCGCAAGCTGCTGTATTGCCAGGGCACGCTCTGGCAAGACCACCGCCGTCATGAGTCGAAAACTGCCCCCAGAAACTAAATGTGTTGGCTGGGGAGCAGCGACCTCTTGGCTAGGTTGACCCTGAGACCCAGGCATTGAAGATGGCTGAGGAGCACGGATCTGTGGTGTTCCAGCTCGACTCGCGAATGGGCCAAAATGAGCCAATCGTCGAGGTAATTCAGAACCCGGATTCCCATCTGTCTCAGAGGGGAAAGCGCTGTGTTCATGCACTTGGTAAAATGCGAGGAGCCAGAGACAGCCCGAAGGGCAGGAACGTATATTCGCATGCTACCCCCTCGAATGCGAATCTCAAGAATCGTCTGTGATGGGGGGGCTATCTGGATGTGAAAATATGCATCTTTCAGATCCAGCGAGCAGAACCAGTCCGTGACAAATCTGTGCGAGGATCTGCTTCAGCGTCAGCATTTTGAACTTCGTCTCATGAGGGAGCGATTCAAAAGTCTGAGATCTAGGAAGGGCCTGAGGCCGCCATCCTTCTTGGGGACCAGAAAGTAACAGCTGTAAAAGCCTGACTCGCTCTCTGAAAGGGGAATTATTTCTATAGCCCCTTTCTTTAGTAAAGTCATGACCTCGGCCCGGAGGACGAGAGCGTCGTCCGAGTTCACCAAGGTTTGAAGCACCCTGCCGAAGCGAGGGGGCTGTCGTGCAAACTGGAGCGAGTAGCCCTGCGTTATGATCCCAAGGATCCAGCTTGACATGTAGGGGATGGCCTGCCAGGCCTTGGCCCGAGTGACAAGGGGTTGAATGATGTCGGATGGCAGGCCGCCGGGTAGGGGGAGGTGGAAGAGGAAATTTGCTCTCTCTTAGAGGAAGTAAAATAGTGTTCGCTGTGAAAACGGCATTTTGTTTGGGCGCAACATGTGTGGGCCCAGCTGCAACACAGAGCATTTCTCCCACGGCCGGAATTAAAAGAGGCGGAGGGGAGACTGCACGAGGGTCGCAACGGTACATTCCACAACCCTCTTCCTTCCGGCTAGATCAGGACGTCTTTTGAGTCACCGGGGTCCAGCACAATCTTGGGCCGGGGTCCCTGGCGTCTCGCTTTGCAGGGCGAGGGCGCTGACGATGCTCCTTAGGCAGCGCCGCTTGTGAGGTGCATGGGGCAGGTTTGGTCTGCTGTGCCGGTGCAGTCCTGGGGCGGCTTGAAGCAGAGGCAGAGCTGGAGTGCTTGGGCAGAAAGTGTCTCATGGCCTGAGACGACTTCTGTGCCGCTGTGAAGCGCTCGGTGAAGCCATCCACCGCTGACCCAAAGACCGGAAGGGGAGACCGGGGCGTCCAGAAAGGCCGTCTTAACCAGGTCCTTAATTTCCGTTAGGTTGAGCCAAAGATGGCGCTCGAGCACAACCAGGCTGGCCATGGATCGACCGATAGTCTGGGCAGTGCCCTCGTGGTCCGCAGGGCTAGATCTGTGGCGCTGCGGAGATCCTTGAAGGCAGGTGCATCAATGCCGGACTCGTCCAATGAGCGGAGGAGTTTGGCCTGGAACACCTGGAAGATCGCCATGGTGTGAAGCACCGAAGCAGCTTGGCCTGCAGAGGTGTAGGCTCTTCCAGCCAGGTTGAGGTGGTTCTGCAGGGCTTGGAAGGTAGAGCTCTTTTAGTCTTTGATCCCACAGCCACGGGAGGACAGAGGTGAGCTGCCACCGCTTCGTCCAGGGGCGGCAGATGCTCGTAGCCCTTATCTTCCGCGCCGTCGACAGCAGTGAGGGCAGAACGGTGCGTCATGTGGAAGCGGGCGGAGTACGGAGCACGCCACGACTTCGTAAGCTCCTAGTGCACATCAGGAAAAAATGGAGCAGAACGCTGGCGAGGGGCCTGGCGGCGGCCTGGGAGGAACCACTCATCAAGGCGGCTACTCGATGGATGGCATCCATACCCTGGCCTTGATCAATGGGCTCCGGAGGAGGCGGGGGAGCGGGGTCGTCCGGCTCGCCAGCCCATCCTTACGCTTCGGAAGCCGCAAGAGACATGGAGTCATCCGGCTCTTCGTCAGATCCTCCAAACGAGACGAGGTCGCTCGCATCTGCAGAGGGACGCTGCTCGGGTCGGGAGAACATGACGGGGGATTGTTCTCTTGAGGGAGAAAGCGAGGCACGCGGGGGCTGGGCCGACGTGAGCTCGCACAACTCCGGGCGCTGAGTCGCTCTACCCCGCTGTCTCTTCCTGGCCAGCTCACGGGGGGAGGAGACGGGAGAGCGCGAGCGGCGAGATCGCCTTCAGTGAAGAAGGCGACCCGTGAGCGCAGAGAACCGAGGCTCATGCTCTCGCAGTGCAGGTCTTCCCCAGGCACGCGACACACTCGCTGTGTCCGTCGTCATCGTGCAGAGGGGCTCTGCACGTGCCACAAGAGTGGCGCGGCATTTGAAGCAACGCCGCCGCCATTATAACAACGATTGGGGGGCTCTTTTAGAGCGACGAGGGCCGCGGAAGCTCTTTTAGAGTGGTAGAACCGCTGAGAAAAGCGCTCTTTTAAAGCGGCAATAAGTTGAGGACGTGCTTTATGTAATTAAACTGTAATTAAGTACATTAAGCCGCAAAAGTTTCCCAGGTGGCTTTCTGTGTGCGCACCTAAACGGAGCCAAAAGCAGATATATAGGTAAATACAGTTGATTTTGTCTTCAGTGAACATACACAGTTAGGAAAGAAAATGTGTAACAGTATTGCATTTCTGCATTCTGTCTTATAAAACTGCTGTATCTGAATCGACTAACAGTTACGTTACTAGTTCAAGTTCATGCGCGCATGATTTTGAGCAAATATAAGTGTAATTTTATGTTTATCTTAATTACCATGGATGTGTTCCGTTGAGTTACTTAACCTAACAAAGTGCTTCAGTTTACGGGTGTTCATTCAGCGTTAGCTTAAACAGTAAAGTTATTATCAAAATGAAATGATTTGAGAAAAAAATCTGTTATTGTTCGTGATCCTTTTTAATAACCAAACCATGTGTTTATGAAAATAATACGAGAACAATATAAGTGCTAGTTATTAAAAAATAATGCATTCATTTTTTGAAAACATTAAAGTTTTAATATATTATAGTAAACATTGCTGTTTTGAGCTGCGCACGCTGAAGCTGAAGAGAATCAAAACCCATAAACTGAAGGTTTACTCAACGGAACACATCCTATAATTCTGATATTTATACAAAATAAAAATATTTCAACTAGTATTTGCTCAAAATCACGCACAAATGAACTTGAAGTAACGTAGTCAATAACTCCAAGACACAGCAAATAAGCCCAAAGAATTCACAACGTTATATTACAAGTGTATACGATTAAAATATCATGTATAAGACAGTCCCAATCATATTAATGTTTTGCCTTACTTTTTGAGCCCTCACACTGAAGCTATAGATGATCATCAGCCCTGCGGGTTATTTACCTCAACGAAACACATCCTTTATGAGATTAATCAGATATTTATACTTAATACATTTTAAAAAATGCACAAGTGAAGCTGGAACTATGTAATCAATGTTTAACTCCAGTAGATGGCCTCTTCCCACAACAACACGTTAAACAACAACATAGAGGATTCACAACGCTTTATTACAATAGTGTTCCCGTTATAATGTTATGTAAATTACAGTCTTATATACAGTCGTCTGATATTTCTCTTTAAAATTCTTGTTTAGAAAGCCAGTAATTCTAGTTTATAAAGCTATAAATATGGATATTTTTCTTACAAAAATGGATCGGATCGCTTCACTTCAGAAGGCCTTTATTAACCTGGAGCCGTATGGATTACTTTTATGATGGATGGATGTGCTTTTTGGGGCTTCAAAATCATACTATTCACTCCCATTATAAAGCTTGGAAGAGCAAGGATATATTTTTAAAATAACTCAGATTGTGTTTGGCTGAAAGAAGAAAGTCATACACACCTAGGATGGCTGCAGGGTTAGTAAATTATGGGATCATTTTAATTTTTGGGTAAACTAACCCTTTAAAGGGTTAGTTCACCCAAAAATGAAAATTCTGTCATTAATTACTCACCCTCATGTTGTTCCACACCTGTAAGTCCTTCGTTCATTTTCTGAACACAAATTAAGTTATTTTTGATTAAATCTGATGGCTCAGCGAGGCCTGCATAGACAGCAATGGTACTTCCTCCCTCAAGATACATAAGGTACTAAAAACATATTTAAATCAGTCCATGTGAGTTCAGTGGTTTTACCTTAAAATTATAAAGTGACGAGAATATTTTTGTGCGCCAAAAAACGCCAAAAAAATCCAAAATAACGACTTTTTAACAATATAGTGATGGCCGATTTCAAAACACTGCTTCAGAGCGTTATGAATCTTTTTTTTTTTGGAGCACAAAAAATATACTTGTCGCTTTATAATATTAAGGTTAATATGGTAAAAAATTGTGAACACTGAATGAAAACCAGGAGTTTAGGGGTTTAGTCCAAAGCATGCTGCACAACACCTCGAGAAACAATGCCTTTCTGCACGACAACACTGTACTCACATGAACTGATTTAAATATGTTTTTAGTACCTTTATGGGTCTTGAGAGAGGAAGTACCATTGCTGTCTATGCAGGCCTTGCTGAGCCATCGGATTCAGTCAAAAATATCTTAATTTGTGTTCAGAAGATGAACGAAGGTCTTACAGGTATGGAACAACATGAGGGTGAGTAATAAATGACATTATTTTCATTTTTGGGTGAACTAACCCTTTAAGCCAATTTTCAATAGCTAACTAAGGACCATTGATCAAAACATTAAATAAACACACTCATAAACAAAAAATAAATAACTTTACCAACTACATCTGGATACTAATTCAATAAAATTACCATGTAAGTGAATAAAATAGAAATAATAAAATGACCTCACAGCTCAAGACACTAGCTGTACAATCAATATGAGAAATGATATAAAGAGAGATAGTAATGACAGAACAGTGTTGAGATGAGCACAGTCTCAGAGCGTGTCATTAACCTCATGCAGCGTCCTCATCCCATCAACACAGCATTCTTTTCCATTCTCCAAATGAAATAACACAATCCTCATTGGCTGCCATACACTCGCTAGATGCAAACAGATTCATTTACCAAGAGACATTAGAGAGTGGGGAGCAATGGAGTTTGAGGGTGATACTGTCTGTGTGTGCATTTGTATATCTGGGACAAATCTGTCTATGGGTATGTGTTTGACACATTAGGTGCAGTGAAAGAGACAAATATAGAGATGGCTAGAAGAGGAGAGATAGGAAAGCAGGAATTCATAAATGATTAATGATGAGAGCTGAAAAGGAGGAAGGAGAGTGACATGAGGATAACAGGGGGAAAAATGATTGCAACCATGGTTTGTAAAATAGCGACAGATTACAGGTCACTTTTATTCAACAAAACAGTGTGCATGAACCTAAACCTTTGAAAATGTATACATTATACATTACACATTATGTTGGTTTTGAGCTTTGATGTGCAGACAATGGCAGAATGCAGATATGAAGATATAAAACATTATATACATACAAGCGTTCAGTTTTTGTCTCTTATGCTTACAAAGGCTGCATTTATATGATCAAAAATACATTAAAAAAATAATATTTTTTAAAATATTAATGCAATTTAAAATAACGGTTTTCTATTTTTGATATATTATAAAATGTGATTTTTACTTTGATGGCAAAGCAGATTTTTCAGTATCATTACTCCAGTCTTCAGTGTCACATGATCCTTCGGAAATCATTCTAATATGTTGATTTTCTGCTCAAGAAACATTTATTATTATCAATGTTGAAAACGGTTGTGCTGCTTAATATTTTTGTGAAAACAGTGATACATTTTTTCCCAGGATTCTTGAATATAGTTGAATATAGTTCAACTATATGGATAATGAATATAGTTCAAAAGAACAACATTTATTTAAAATCAAATCTTTATGTAACAATGAAAAGCTCTTTACTGTTACTTTTGATCAATTTAATAAATCTATTTAGTTTTATAGATTTATTTCTAAGAAAATCATGTTCATGTCTGAATTTTCATTAGTTTAAAATTGTTTAATATTTCATTTGATTAAAATTGTCAGTTGGAACGAAAATCAGTCTTTTTTGGAAAAACATGATATAAAACAGTGCTTCTGTCTAGTCAAAACAGGAGAATTGGAGCTATGAAAGAACAACAGAACAATTTCAGAGGGGAAAAGGCCATCTAGGTAAGTCTAAGGAATGAAACTCATATCCTGTGTGGACAGGACAATGCAACATTCCTCAGCCTATTCTGGATTAATTAAGCTCTACTAGATTAATATGGAAATGGTTTCTTCTTCATCATAATGTGTCAATTAAACTGAATAAAAATAAGATTCAACAACTTATAAATGCATGATTTAATATTTAAAGATGAGAAGAAATGGTGTTTGATATGTAGATGGTAAAAAAATGTGAACACTGAATGAAAACCAGGAGTTTAGGGGTTTAGTCCAAAGCATGCTGCACAACACCTCGAGAAACAATGCCTTTCTGCACGACAACAGGAAATGCCAGCTTATCTTGCAGATGAAAGCAGCTCTGGAAAGGAACGTAAAACACTCAAGCTTAACGGAAGATCTTAGTCTAGTAGTCAACTACGGGAAAAAGACCAAAGTGACAATAATGGAGAAACCGCTTAACTTTGTTGGGTTTCAAACAGGTCAAAGGACACAAGGGAAAACTAAAGGACCATGTAGACTGTGTGTGTGTGTAATATGTGAATAAAAATGGAAGGCTGTATAACACACAGGCTAAAGACAGAGAGAAAGACTCCTAGCCGGTTTCTAAGCCATGCCGTCACGCTTGCTTAACCTTGCAGTAGGGCCGGTGTGATGCCGCTTGCATATCAATGATGGAGAGAAATATCAGAGGCCAACCACTCTGCGGGAAAACTGTTCCAGCAGCAGGAACGACAACACCAGTCATTTTCTTGCAAACAGAATACAACTGCAGAACAGAGAAATGACACTTTTCACCACATTAGAAAATACAAAGAGAACATATATTTGAAAAGCACTATTCTGGAACTTTTTAGTAGAAGTACAGGTGCTGGTCATATAATTAGAATATCATCAAAAAGTTGATTTATTTCACTTATTCCATTAAAAAAAGTGAAATTTGTATATTATATTCATTCATTACACACAGACAGATATATTTCAAATGTTTATTTCTTTTAATTTTGATGATTATAACTGACAACTAAGGAAAATCCCAAATTCAGTATCTCAGAAAATTTTAATATTACTTAAGACCAATACAAAGAAAGGATTTTCAGAAATCTTGGCTAACTGAAAAGTATGAACATGAAAAGTATGAGCATGTACAGCACTCAATACTTAGTTGGGGCTCCTTTTGCCTGAATTACTGCAGCAATGCGGCGTGGCATGGAGTTGATCAGTCTGTGACACTGCTCAGGTGTTATGAGAGCCTAGGTTGCTCTGATAGTGGCCTTCAGCTCTTCTGCATTGTTGGGTCTGGCATATCGCATCTTCCTCTTCACAATACCCCATAGATTTTCAATGGGGTTAAGGTCAGGCGAGTTTGCTGGCCAATTAAGAACAGGGATACCATGGTCCTTAAACCAGGTACTGGTAGCTTTGGCACTGTGTGCAGGTGCCAAGTCCTGTTGGAAAATGAAATCTGCATCTCCATAAAGTTGGTCAGCAGCAGGAAGCATGATGAAGTGCTCTAAAACTTCCTGGTGTACGGCTGCGTTGACCTTGGACCTCAGAAAACACAGTGGACCAACACCAGCAGATGACATGGCACCCCAAACCATCACTGACTGTGGAAACACTGGACCTCAAGCAACGTGGATTGTGTGCCTCTCCTCTCCTCCTCCAGACTCTGGGACCCTGATTTCCAAAGGAGATGCAAAATTTACTTTCATCAGAGAACATAACTTTGGACCACTCAGCAGCAGTCCAGTCCTTTTTGTCTTTAGCCCAGGCGAGACGCTTCTGACGCTGTCTGTTGTTCAAGAGTGGCTTGACACAAGGAATGCGACAGCTGAAACCCACGTCTTGTATACGTCTGTGCGTAGTGGTTCTTGAAGCACTGACACCAGCTGCAGTCCACTCTTTGTGAATCTCCCCCACATTTTTGAATGAGTTTTGTTTCACAATCCTTTCCAGGGTGCGGTGATCCCTATTGCTTGTACACTTTTTTCTACCACATCTTTTCCTTCCCTTCGCCGCTCTATTAATGAGCTTGGACACAGAGCTCTGTGAACAGCCAGCCTCTTTTGCAATGACCTTTGTGTCTTGCCCTCCTTGTGTAAGGTGTCAATGATCGTCTTTTGGACAACTGTCAAGTCAGCAGTCTTCCCCATGATTGTGTAGCCTACATAACTAGACTGAGAGACCATTTAAAGGCCTTTGCAGGTGTTTTGAGTTAATTAGCTGATTAGAGTGTGGCACCAGGTGTCTTCAATATTGAACCTTTTCACAATATTCTAATTTTCTGAGATACTGAATTTGGGATTTTCCTTAGTTGTCAGTTATAATCATCAAAATTAAAAGAATTAAACATATGAAATAGATCAGTCTGTGTGTAATGAATCAATATAATATACAAGTTTCACTTTTCGAATGGAAATAGTGAAATAAATCAACTTTTTGATGATATTCTAATTATATGACCAGCACCTGTATATAAAAGTATTAAGAGAAACTAAATTTTAAAGTATATGTATGCAGGATTCAAAATGAACTTTTGGCCACACATGCCAATGATCAGTGGGTTAAGACAATTTATTGGTCATACATTTTTTACTATGATGAAATTGTAATTTTTTTTTCCAGTAAATAGCATGATGCTAGCAACATCAGGGTCATGGATTTGAGTTCCAGGAAATGCATGAATAAAAAAAGCTTTAAAGTCCCTTTAAAGGGAACCCATGGTATTAAGACTTGCATGGCTAAATATAACGTAAATTATGTCTCTTACTGAAATATGTAATAGAAAACCCATTAAAGACTTATTAAAAAAAATGCATTACATATTTGGACAATGGGTGGCGCCATTTTATTTAGGTGCACAGTGTGCTCAGGGGTAAAGTGGAAAGAACAAAGACACAGTTAGGAAGTTTTATTCATCCACATTCTTCACAACTTCCAGTTCTTTTCTCCTCTTATCACTAGTAAACAGTAAAGACTTACTTCGTTCTCTTGTTGCCCATCGACTGAAAATTACAACCAAGAGCTGCACAATGTGGCATTGTATATTATATTCTGTGCTGTGTTGCGGTAAAAATAACAACAGGGTAGTGTCAGTAGCTCACCGAGTGCAACCATTTGACGTCATTGACATAGAACGCACTGTGCGCCTAAACAAATGGCACCGCCCATTGTCCAAATATGTCATGGATTTTTTAAATAATGTAAATCTTTCATGGGGTTTCTACTACATATTTCAGACATCATTTACATCATATTAAGCCATTACAAGTCTTAATACCAGGGGTTCCCTTTAAGACAAGTCATTTTTCAAGGCGGCCATCTTTGAAACGCCTCTCAGGTATGCAAGTGCATCTCTTTGAATGGGGAAACATCAAATTCTCCAAAGCTGTTTGACAAGCTTTCGATTAAATTTCATATTTGAAATCACCAATGAAATCTGACAACTACTGTCTCATAAATTTTGTTTCTAAACACTTGAATCATGACAAAAAAAAAAAAGTATTTTTCA
Organism: Chanodichthys erythropterus; assembly: GCF_024489055.1. Classification (NCBI taxonomy): domain Eukaryota; kingdom Metazoa; phylum Chordata; class Actinopteri; order Cypriniformes; family Xenocyprididae; genus Chanodichthys; species Chanodichthys erythropterus. The sequence goes on from NC_090233.1 coordinate 43,844,571, forward strand.
GGCTGGATCAAACTAATGCGCTGCGCAGTCCTAAGTGCGTGTCTCTTGTGTCTCATTTCAGAGATGCGCGTCTGACTGTTTCTATAGGAACCGGAGCTTCTAATGGTCGCTGCAGTGTTGCGATGAATTTACCAATCAGTGATTGGCTCTTATTTAGAAGGCGGGACTTATTCCGCCATATTGCGAGTTGCACTTTCTCCCATTCAAAACAATACGAGTGACGCATCTTGTGTTTTTCAATAATCTTTGATGCAGTGTAGAATGTTTTGGATAAAAGCATCTACCAAATGCATAAATGTAAAAAAAAAATAATAAAACATTTCTTGATGACAGCTGAATTACTGAACTTTTCCCTATGGAAACTATCACAAAAACCACCATCCTGAGTTTGTTTCATTATTTTGTTGTGGTGGCTCAATGTGAGGAGTATTCCACATATGGAGTTCTGGAGAAGAAAAGAAACTTCAGGCATCCTAGATAAACATCCTATGGTACATTTTCCACTGATCTAAAAGCTGTTGGAAGACACGTTGTGACAGATGTTTTCTTTAGTAGACGGTTTGCATGTCTTTGATTTGAATGGCTCAGATCACTGAGGGTCATATTTAAACCATATATTATGTTACATTTCCTAATAAAGTTACAAGCCAGCTGGCATTTTATTTACTATCCAAAGCCAATTTTTACTCACTTTTGGCAGCTGTCAAATGGTTATTTGGGACGTTTTATATATTTGTAGTGACGCCCTAGAAAGTTATTGAGAATACTTAACTATGGAAGTCTAACCGCAGTGACTATCTAGGTCAAATTGCTACTTATATGGTAGTTTTAATCACCTTCCTGATAGTGAAGAAAAAATGTAACTTCTCATACTGAGACAGGCCTACAAACTTATCAATATTTGCTGGTCTTTACAGCTGTCTAAAATCAGAGCAACTTCTAAGTTAAGAGGATGCTTATGATTGCTATTCACTATACAAGGTTTTCCTTCATTATAAGTTTTTTTTTTTTTTTTTTTCATCCAACTTGCATTGTTCAAATGTAGAGAGGATAAACTAAAATTAAAGTTTAGACAGAGATGTGTGGTCCTCAGTCTACACTGGCATAACGTGTAACTTCACAGCAGAGAAACATCAAACAGCAATGTGTAATTTAAATGCAATTAAAGCCAATTAAAATTAATTCCAGCCATAAGGATTAGTTCACCCAAAAATTAAATTTCTGTCCTTAAGTACTCACACTCATGTCGTTCAAAACCCATAAGACCTTTGTTCATCTTCAGAACACAAATTAAGGTATTTTTGATGAAATCCAAGGTTTTTTTTTGTTATCTCCTATAGAAAGCAATGAAATTACCACACTCAAGGTCCAGAAAGTAGTAAAAACAATGTTAAAATAGTCAACGTGACTACAGTGGTTCAACCTTAATGTTATGAAGCGTCGAGAATAGGGCTGGGCGATATATCTCATGCAATTGTCACGTGCATTTCGTCAGTAAAGCAGGTTCCCTGATTAACGCTAAATCGCCATCACCTGCTTTCAAATGGAGCGGCATTTAATAGACAGAGCCGTAGATCACTGACAAGCCACGCAATATCGCGTTCATATCGCAGATAAATCGCCTTCGATAATGAACGCAATATTGTGTGGCTTGTCAGTGATCTGTGATCTTGTCAGCGCTTCCGTGTTCTACATCAGAACGCCGACTCATACTGGCCGGTTCCTGCGTCAGCGTCACACGGATGTTTAGTGCTGCTCACGTGAACAGTGTCAGCCAATACTGAGCTGGTGTTCTGACATAGAACCTGGAAGCGATGCAATGTGTCTTCAACATAAGCTGCATAGGAGAATGACAGTGTAGAGAGGAAATGTTGTTCCTGGATCAACATATTTTGTTGATCCAGGAACAACATTCCTGTCTGAAAATTTTGTCTTAACCCTATTCCTACCCCTAAACCTAATCCTACCCATAACTTATCCCTTAAATCAGAGGGGAAAGATAGGTGAATAACACTGATGTAGAAGCAACTAACCCTGGTTGCAAGCCTAAACTTGACATAAATGGTAAACTTGTCCATCAAATCTGATTGGTTGATTGGAATGTTGTTCCAGGATCAACAAAGATGTTGATCCAGGAACATGTCGTACTTGGTGAAATCACATTCACCAAGGGATTGACAACACCCAACATACAATACAATGACACCACCTTCAGCACATTATCTAGCACCTTTAATGTTGTCTTGTGGTGCGTAGACTGCTTGTTGGTCCATTATATGTATGTATATATATATATATATATATATATATATATATGTGTGTGTGTGTGTGTGTGTTTCTAATACTATTACTTATACAGAATGTTTTCATTTTATGTGAATGAAAAAAAAAAAAAAAACTGAGTGTACCTTTAAAAACATATCACACCCCTGGACTATTAAAGTAAAAAGCAAAAAAAAGTAGAAAACTTTAAAACAGATGGTGAAACCAAAATAAATGGTTAAAGCACCTAAAACAAACAACTTCCTGTAGAAATTTATACATTTAAGCCTAAAATCTTGATGTTGAAAATAAAAAAGGTCATGTCCATGCTATTACTGTGAAATGATTTGAGCATCCTTATGATTAAGGCTAAACACATTCTTGCACAGCATCTTATAAGAACAACATAACACACAACCAAGCCTGTCTTGTTTACAATCAGTCAAAATGTCTAAAACTAGGAAAAACAGCCAAGAGAATTCAGATGGACAGCTGGAAAGGTCACTCAAAATACATAAAACACTGAGTTACAATGGAAAAGGGAAGCAAGCTATCGGAGTAAGTTAATTACGCTGCGTAAGAAAGATTCTGCCATTGATTCAAGAACCATATAGGCTACTACATAACCACACGATTCACTGAGTGAATATCTAATAATGTTTTCTCATAATGCAGAAAGCACGTAACTTGAGGAGCAAAGCGTAAATGCGCCAGCTGCTGCCTTACATGTCTCCTCTGTCCAAATGTGTGTGTGCGACTGCAGATGTGATCGCGAGAATTCCTCCTCCACCCCCTGATCAATAGACTATAACTTACTTTTCTCGGGCTTGACTGTCCGATGGCACGCTGTTCTTGCCTTTGGCGTACATGCTTGCACAGACGCGACTGTCACGCACCTGTCAACCCATCACAGCTTCAGTCGAAACAATCTCGTCACCATAGCGACTCAGTCAGCTCCTCACCATTGGATGGACCGCGGTGAACAGGCGCCCTCTCTCTCTCTCCCTCTCTAGATGTCTGAGCAAATAACCTGAATGGCCACGCCCACTCAACACCTTTCGCTGTGGTTGTAGCCACGCCCCCTTTAATCCGGCGAATTCGGAGGGGTGGCGCGCGATTTCTGACCCAAAAGCATGACGTAAAGTCTGACCGAAACAGTGGGACTACACACAATTTTAATGACATTTTACCACAAGTAGTTTCTTTTTAAACACTTTCTCAGTGGAAGTAGTTGGAAAGACTGTGCTAGACCATAACTGCACAAGTGACATATAACAACACCGATAACAATTAAGTATGCTGTGGGTCAGCCACCAGTGAACATTTTAGCTCTTTTATATTCAGAGCATTTCACCTGGAAGGTCTATAATCATTTTAAACACAGATTATGAAAGCTTTGTTGGTCAATATGTAGAAGTCCATTTCTGGGTTTTAAGGTTTGGTGACTCTCCTATGTCCAGTTCTGGATTCTTTACTGATCTAGGGCTATGGAAACTTGCAACAATACTTGTAAATAAGCGACTTTCAACTAGATGGAACTCATATATAGCGTGCTGCCATCTAGTGAACTCCACACGTAATATAGCCTATACCATATTGGTATGCTGAAATACTTTTAAATATGGTATTAGAGTCATTATGATTAAGAATTTTAATTAAACAGTAATTGTAATAATTACAGTAATTGTATAAGAATTGTGTGATACGACTTTACCAAGCAGTCACATTTCTTATCGGCTAAATAATAGGCCTACACCATGAAATATGAACTAAAATGTGCTTTTAATATATTATATCTGTATTTTAAAAATGTATTTACTTACCACTTGTAGTACACTATGGGTTCAAATGTACTATAAGTGATATATCTTTCATAGTTCATATTTCATGGTGTCTCAAAATAGCACAGTTGAGTACACTTAGATGTTCTTAAAGGGTTAGTTCACCCAAAAATGAAAATTCTCTCATTTATTACTTACCTTCATGCCGTTTCAACCCGTAAGAAGAATCTTCAGAACACAAATTAAAATATTTTAGTTGAAATCCGATGGCACCGTGAGGCCTCGATAGAGAGCAATGGACACTTCCTCTCTCAAGATCTATAAAGGTACTAAAAACATATTTAAATCGGTTCATGTGAGTACAGTGGTTCAATATTAATATTATAAAGCGACGAGAATATTTTTGGAGCGCCAAAAAAAACTAAATAACGACTTATTTAGTGATGGCCGATTTCAAAACAATGCTTCAAGAAGCATCGGAGCACAGATGAATCAGTGTGTCGAATCTGCTGTTTGGAGCGCCAAAGTCACGTGATTTCAGCCGTTGGCAGTGTGACACGCGATCTGAATCATGATTCATGGTATGTAGGCTATATATTTCGTGTGGATTGTTTAGTTCACTAGATGGCAGCACGCTATGAGTACCATAGTAGTCAACATTTGAAGTGGATCAAAAAAGTTGTCCTAAAAACTAAGTTGTCCTAAGAAGAAGGTTTCAGGATAACTTTGATGAAGGTTTTGATCCACTTCAAAGGTTGACTACTGTAGTTGAAAGTCGCTTATTTACAAGTATGTTGCAAGTTTCCATAGCCAGTAAAGATCAGTAAAGAATCCAGAACTGGATATAGGAAAGTCACCAAACCTTAAAGGAACACTCCACTTTTTTTGAAAATAAGCTCATTTTCCAACTCCCCTGGAGTTAAACAGTTGAGTTTTACCGTTTTCGAATCCATTCAGCCAATCTCCGGTTCTGGCGGTACCACTTTTAGCATAGCTTAGCATAGTTCATTGAATCTGATTAGACCGTTAGCATCGCGCTTAAAAATTACCAAAGAGTTTTGATGTTTTTCTTATTTAAAACTTGACTCTTCTGTAGTTAAATCGTGTACTAAGACCGACAGAAAATGAAAAGTTGCGATTTTCTAGGCTGATATGGCTAGGAACTATACTCTCATTCAGGCGTAATAATCAAGGAACTTTGCTGTCGTATCATGGCTGCAGCAGTGCAATGATATTACGCAGCGTCTCTCACATGTTGAGTCTCCATGTCACTCTCCCAACGTCTCCATGGTTGCAAGGCACGTTCCCTGTGCAAGCAGGGGCTCACGGGTGCTGCGTAATATCATTGCACTGCTGCAGCCATGGAACGGCAGCAAAGTTCCTTGATTATTACGCCTGAATGAGAGTATAGTTCCTAGCCATATCAGCCTAGAAAATCGCAACTTTTTATTTTCCGTCGGTCTTAGTACACGATTTAACTACAGAAGAGTCAAGTTTTAAATAGGAAAAATATCAAAACTCTTTGGTAATTTTTAAGCGCGATGCTAACGGTCTAATCAGATTCAATGAACTATGCTAAGCTATGCTAAAAGTGGTACCGCCAGAACCGGAGATCGGCTGAATGGATTCGAAAACGGTAAAACTCAACTGTGTAACTCTAGGGGAGTTGGAAAATGAGCCTATTTTCAAAAAAAGTGGAGTGTTCCTTTAAAACCCAGAAATGGACTTCTACTTAGCTATATATTGACCAACAAAGCTGTCATAATCTGTGTTTAAAATGATTATTGACCTCCCAGATTAAATGCTCTGAATATAAAAGAGCTAAAATGTTCACTGGTTAGTGGCTGACCCACAGCATACTTAATTGTTATCGGTGTTGTTATAGCCTATGTCACTTGTGCAGTTATGGTCTAGCACAGCTACTTCCACTGAGAAAAAAGAAACTACTTGTGATTTTAAGTAATAATAAATGACAGAATTTTCATTTTTGGGTGAACTAACCCTTTAAGATTATCTTAAGAAGTACTAAAGAAGAACTATAGTACAAAATTAGTGCACAAAAATAGAGTACTTTAAGTACATTATAGAAGTGAATTACCTTTTGTCATGATTCCTGTCTTTTGTTCCCCTGATCTTGTGTGAACTTTTATGTTATTTCCTGTTTTACGCCATGTTTTGTTGTCCTTTGTAGTATTTCTGTTACATAGGGTGAACTCAAAAACAAAAGTGAGAGTTTAATAAAAGAATAATCATAATATAAAATCCAACACAGAGAACAGAAAATCAGGGAACGAAAGAACCAGAGAACAGAATACCAAACATAACATCCATATAGGACAAGACTTCGGTTTAAATACACAAGGGGTAATAGGCAAACAAGACACATCTGGGAACAATCAAAGAACAAATCAACAAGAAAACCACAAAGGACTACAAAACATGGCATAAGACAGGAAATAACATAAAAGTACACACAAGATTAAGGGAACACATGACAAGAATTATGACACCTTTCATGTAGTGTGTCATAAATATCAACGTATCCACATAGGTTTGTAACAAATTTGCATAATGGTCTTGACGCCTGTGAACAACGACTACTTTGACCCGCCCTCAAACACTGTAGTTATATCTGAGGCCTGGAATAGTTTGATTTGTGTTGTCAACATGTCGAGAAGACACTGTTTTCAGCGCTGTGGAACTGATATGGGAAAAATGACACCATCGACTATTTGTATCACTGTATAGGCCTATACAAGTGCTAAGGAACTTAGCCTCTGGAACTAAAATTCAGATATGACCAATCACAATTGACTGGACGTCCTGACCAATCAGAGCAGAGTAGGCTCTAAGAAAGGAGGGGTTTAGAGAAACCAGCAGATCCTTGATCGAACCGTTCCAGAGAATCCAGACACTGTGGCTGCATCCAAAAATCTTGGCAGCTGACTTGTTGCCTCGCTCCCCTATCAGGCAATGACTTGTAAGGCAGCGTTTGTGCATGAAGACACCTCACGAAACTGATTTCAGGCAGACTTCTGAGGCAGTGTATCAGTTTAATGATCTGCCGCAAAATAGTGCGAGCTTTTGGTGAGAATTAAACAAATATTTAATTACTACAGTAATTTCTCACTAGAAATTACATCAAAAGTGGAAAATGTTGGTCAAAAAAGTACATTTACTCACAAACTGACCAGCAAACACAACTTTTTGGACGCCATGTTTATTTTTCTAGCTCAACTGTCACAGAATGGAACGCACAGGATTGTGTGATATCAAAGGCAGCAAAGGACACATCTATGCTGCCTACAAATATTGATCAGAGGAAGGTATCTCAGGAAACAAGGAGTGAAGCTAACATTGGATTTGGACATGCCTTGATGCCTTCCTACCTTGAAATGTGTCCTCTGAAGGAGGTAAGTTTGTTCACTTGTAGCGTGCTGCCACCTAGTGGACAATAATAATAATAATAATAATAATAATAATAATAAAAAACAGACCCAAGATTGTTATGCAGAAATACATTTTTAAAAACATTTTCAGGGCATAATACCGGCATATGGTCTTAGCTGCTTGCAAACAATGTCTACTTTGACCCACTCTCAAACTGTAGTTGTAGCTGAGGCCTGAATGAGTTTGATTCGTGTTGTAGCCTCATGATCAGAACAGAATTTATCAATATAATTTTTACAAAGCAAAAACAAGATTGTGACAACTTTGCAAATTTATTATTTATAAGAAAAATCTGAAATATCACATTGACATAAGTATTCAGACCCTTAAGCACATTTGACAGCGATTACAGCTTTTTTGAGTATAATGTGACAAGCTTTGGATATGGTCATTGCCATTCTTCTCTGCAGGTCCTCTCAAGCCCTGTCAAGTTGGATGGCGATTGTTGGTGGACAGCCATGGTCCACCTTGGTATTTTGCAGGTGAAGCGGTGCCTGATTTCTTCTAGCTTGCAACTGAGGTTCGTCAGACCAAAGAATCTTGTTTTATCACAGTCTGTGAGACATTTAGTTGCTTTTTTGAAAATTATGGAGACCAATTGTGCTCTTGGGAACATTCAATGCAGCAGAATTCTCTATAGCTCCCCAGAATTGTGCCTCAACACAATCTCTGAGTCAGTTTCTGAGCTCTGCAGGCTGTTAATTTTTGCGTCTCTATATAACATTTTCAGTTGTTAGACTAGACAGTTCCAAATATACATCTAAATATAAACCACGCTCCACCCACAACAAGCAGCTGTTAGACTATAGACAGGTCCAAATATATATACATATATATATATATATATATATATATATATATATATATATATATATATATATATATATATATATATATAAACCACGCCCCACCCACAACAAGCAGCTGGGAGTCAATATAATTTGCTGATTGTTTCCTGCAGGAAGCGCGATAAAGGGATGTTCTATCATTTGACTCAGACTCATCAAACGTCAGAAGCGGACACAGGCACCAGGAGACGCGATGCCCCTCACTATTTCTGTTATATACAGTCCTATCAATCAGAACAATACCTTCACCAGTGGGGATTTTATATCGGGACAAGTCATTCTGGATGTAGCGAAGGAAACGCAAATGTACTCGTTGAGTGTGAAAATTAAAGGGAAAGCAGAGGTTTGCTGGAGCGAGCGTCACAAAAGCACTATTGTTTACTCGGATAAGGAGAAGTATTATTCAGTGGAGAGGTTTTTCGTTCTGGAGGACGAAACATATGGTAGGAGGAACTACAGATGTAGTTTTTGTGTTACAGTTAGTAGAATTTAGGTCGATTTTACTAGCTGTATTTTGTCTTGTAATTTGATCTTGTAGATAATGGCCATGGGATGCTCAGAGATCCATCAGGACAGCCGTGTAAGTGCGCGATGTAGATTAATATTGCAAAAAGAGCTTTGAGTTTTGAAACACAAGCTGATCTTTGCTTTGATATTTAACTTTTTTTAGATTCTTCGGTTGTGGCACCAGGCCGTCATGTTTACCCATTCACCTTTCAGTTGCCTCAACAGTAAGTTCGTTGCATCTCGACAAGTGTAATCTTTTATACACAAAAAAAAAAAGACTATATCGAGGAAAATGTCAAGTAGTGTAAAAATTCAAGTAAAAGTAAAAATTGAATAGCCTACATGCAAATGAACACATATTAGTCATATTATGGATTTTTGAAAATTACCTTTAGTGTAACATCTCTAAGTGAATGAAAACATCCTGCAAAGTTTTAAATCTGAAAGTGTACCATAGGTTATAAAGTTATTGTCTCTCAAAAGTAAGAGTCGACTCAGAGTCAATTAAACAAGTCGTTTGTAAAACGAATCTCAAGCCGTTTCGTTGTGACGTCAAAACGAAACATTAGCATATTGCCCGCCCAATTATTGCGCGCAGACGCCAGGGAAAATTCATTTTTTAAACAATATTACAGCAGTACAATTATTTATTTCAGTTAATTTTACTGACACCTACTGCTCAAACCTTGGGGAGTTTAACACAGGATTCACAAAAGGCTTGGTCTTAAAGGTGCCCTAGAATTAAAAATTTAATTTATCTTGGCATAGTTAAATAACAAGCGTTCAGTACATGGAAATGACATACAGTGAGTCTCAAACACCATTGTTTCCTCCTCCTTATATAAATCTCATTTGTTTAAAAGACCTCCGAAGAACAGGCGAATCTCAACGTAACACCGACTGTTACGTAACAGTCGGGATCATTAATATGTACGCCCTCAATATTTGCATATGCCAGCCCATGTTCAATGCATTACAAAAGGGCAGTCAGTATTAACGTCTGGATGTGCACAGCTGAATCATCAGACTAGGTAAGCAAGCAAGAACAATAGCGAAAAATGGCAGATGGAGCAATAATAACGGACATGATCCATGATATTTTTAGTGATATTTGTTTGTCTTTCTAAATGTTTCGTTAGCATGTTGTTAATGTACTGTTAAATGTGGTTAAAGTTACCATCGTTTCTTACTGTATTCACGGAGACAAGAGCCGTCGTTATTTTCATTATTAAACACTTGCAGTCTGTATAATTCATAAACACAACTTCATTCTTTATAAATCTCTCCAACAGTGTAGCATTAGCCGTTAGCCACGGAGCAGAGTCGCAAATTCATTCAGAATCAAATGTAAACATCCAAATAAATACAATACTCACATAATCCGATGTATGCATGCAGCATGCATGACAAACACTTTGTAAAGATCCATTTTGAGGGTTATATTAGCTGTGTGAACTTTGTTTATGCTGTTCAAGGAAAGCATGAGCTCTGTGGGCGGAGAGCATGAGAATTTAAAGGGGCCGCAGCCTGAATCGGCATGATGCCCCAAAATAGGCAGTTAAAAAAATTTATTAAAAAAAATCTATGGGGTATTTTGAACTGAAACTTCAGACACATTCAGGGGACACCTTAGACTTATATTAAATCTTGTAAAAAAAAAAAAAAAAAAAAAAAAAACATTCGATGGCACCTTTAAAATATGGATCAATGCCCAGTTTATTTGGACCAGCTTGCTCCTCTGCATCTCAACCTTTTAAGCATGATTAATAATTGATGTTTATATTTTCTAGCGATCGTTCAAAATTTGTAGTTTTGTATGTTATGTTGTGTAACGTACGGTCATATCTCCTGCTAACCGGTGGCTAACTCAGGTTTCTGTAGTTCTGCTATTCAGATGTGGGTCCAGTATCATCTAAATATGTCAATTAATGCAGCTTGTCTGTCTTATTATTTGGAATAATGATCAAGAATGGAGCACGACTTTTGTTTACAGAGTCTAATGCATTATCAGCTATTCATGTTTGTGCTCGGCTAACATGGGAGTTTACAACATACAAAACAAACTGTTTTTTTCCTCTGCGTTTTTTATTATTACAGTAGAGTGGAGCTCTATCTGTATTGTAGTAGGATGTTAAGATGCTAGTCCACGCTAACTAGTTGAAGTATTCTCTCTGTAAACCGTAAACACTCATTGTAATGTCAATTGTCAAACAATTATATAGCCATTTTTCTTTGTTAATAGTTATGACAAAAAAGTCTGTACACATCTGGCCTAAATTTTAGCTTATGTTAGAGGTTCTCAGCTTTACTCTGCATTCTGATACAGTTCCTACAGGTGAACCTACACAAAGTATAACAGTGACGCTGTTATCACGTCTTATAAATAACTAAGGTGACACTTAGCATATAGAAACTTCTTACTCCAGTCGTGATTGTGAATCAGTTCTGGTTGATCAACTACTTCATACGTTTCATCGTCGGACTCTGGCTCGAATTGATACGGTAAAATCGATGCTATCTTTTCTGTCCATACACTGTATACTATTTCTTGCGAATTGATAGCTGTCATTCAGTTATAGCAATGGTTGTGCGGTGCACGCAGTAGACCAATCACAAAGGATTGGGCCATCTGACCAATCAGAGCAGTGTAGCCTCAAGAAAAGGAGGGGTTTAGAGAGACTGATTCACTGAACTGCTTCAAATGAATCAAAAGACTGAAAACTCAGGTGAAATTAAATGTATATTATGTGAAAACTAAAGTGTTTTTTGACCTTGCATGCATGTAAACCTGTTGTAGGAGACTCCCAAAACAATATTAGGAACCTTAAAAAAGGCATAATAGGGGGCACTTTAATATCCAGAAATGTTCTGCCTCTTGCATGATGGTTACCTTAAACTATATAAAACATGTATTCAAAAGAGTTTAAATAAATATATATATAAATATAAGATCCATAAAGGTACTAAAAACATATTTAAATCGGTTCATGTGAGTACAGTGGCTCAATATTAATATTATAAAGTGACAAGAATATTTTTGGACTTATTTAGTGATGGCCGATTTCAAAACAATGCTTCAGGAAGCATTGGAGCATAATGAATCATTGTATCGAATCTTCTGTTCGGAGCGCCAAAGTCATGTGACTTGGCAGTTTGACACACTATCTGAATCATGATTCGATACACTGATTCATTATGCTCCGATGCTTAATGAAGCAGTGTTTTGAAATCGGCCATCACTAAATAAGTCATTATTTAGTTTTTTTGGCGCACCAAAAATATTCTCGTCGCTTTATAATATTAATATTGAACCACATGAACTGATTTAAATATGTTTTTAGTACCTTTATGGATATTGAGAGAGGAAATGTCATTGCTCCCTATGAAGGCCTCACGGAGCCATCAGATTTCAACTAAAATATCTTAATTTGTGTTCCGAAGATTAACGAAGGTCTTACGGCTGTGGAACGGCATGAGGGTAAATAATAAATGACAGAATTATAATTTTTGGGTGAACTAACCCTTTAAAACAGTTTTATCTTGCTGGTGTGTCTATGTTATGACACTCGCTATGTTAAGCAGTGCCTGGTTCTGCATCAGGGTGTTGGCTGCAGTTTGGTGGTAGATTCACAGAAAATCTAACACATAATTTGCTTGTTGGGTGAGGGGTATTGTGAATTATTACCTCAGGCACCAAAATGTGAATTGCTGTTGTTGTAAGGCGTGAAGGAAAAAAAAAAAAAAAAAAAAAAAAAATGATGCTGTACCTTTTGATCTGTTCCAACATATGTAAAAGAGGGGAAGGTCTAAGTTTTGTTTTTTTGCACATCTGCCATCTTTTGTTCTTTAAAGTTAGAAAATAAACATCTAATTAAAACAAACACACAAACAAACAAACAAAACTCTAAACCATTTCTAACACAAGAACAAAATGATTGGAAGCAATTCTTCTTTTTTTTTTTTTTTTTTTTTAAATACTAATCTGTCTGCTCTTATAATCCAAAAAGAATGATGGAGTGATTTTTACCTGACCAGTACTTGGTCACACTTTCCCATGTCCTGAATATGGGATTAGTGAAAGATGTTAGCGGGTCATTTTGTACCAGGGCCAAATAATGTTTAATTTGAGTTTTGTGATAGGGCAATGAAGCTTTTTGCAATAATTTAAAATGCACCTGATCACCTGACTCTGCACAATAATCTAGAAACAATGTGAATCATCACCACAACAAATGAAGCAGTATTTGTGCTGATCTGTGCTGATGTGATTATATGACATTTGTCAGAGATTGTGTTAACTCTGGCTACAAATGTTTTGAATCTTTTATTCTCATTTCCAATGTGTTTCAATGCAGATGCCCTGTTGGTCAAGAAAATGAGTTTGTACCGCTGCAGTCAATTCCATTCTAGGCATAGTGGTTTGTTTTAATGGTGAACTTCAGATGTTCCCATTATGAAAGTAGTGTAAAATTGATTGACTGAAATTGTGAGTCACAAGTATGTGATGCAGCCATAACCACTTTCACAAGCATCACTGAAATGTGGTTGAATAGATCTGATGGGACCAAAGTTCTTTGGTTTGATGCATCGGTCAGTGATGAGAGATTTAATGCAATCCAAATCCCATCATCAATTCTTCCCACAGTTGCACATTGTGTTCTGGCAGATCTTTATGCCAACTATAATTATGCTTGTGTCATATGTTCTCTGTATTTGTCCATGGACTTCTGTTATACTTCCTGTTTTCCATCCCATGTGCCATTTTTGGAGTCAGTTTGTAGTTTTTCCCTTTGATTGCCTTCCCCAGGTGTGACTTGTTAACTCGTAACAATTTTAAGCTTGTAGCAGGTGCTACTGTTTCTCTTTTTGTTCATTGTTATGGTTGCCGCTTTTGCTCTTCTTTCTGTACTTTTGTTCCCACTGTTCCTCGATATTTGTTTATTTAGTTAATGTATTAAAACCCTGCAATTACATTGCAATAAGAACAAATGGAGAGATGAATCCAAGTGGATCATATACAGACTAGACATCTGACAATTCCTCTTCATGTATAGATGGCTAGTCATTTCACAAGTTCACATTTACATATAATTAAATAGAGTAAAGTTATGTGTATTTGGTGGGCTGTCGAGGGAGAGTGCTCCGAGCTCGGAATTTTAGGGCGAACCCAGAGTACTCCCCCCTGGTTGTGGTAAGAATAGATGGAACTAGAAGTGAGGAGATGGGGTGGAGGGGGGATGCTGATAAACTGTCAAACGAACAGAGGCAAGTCTGCTGTGTATACCTCTTGTCGTTGGTTGAGTTGATTAACTGAATGCTCTTCACTTCTGCTAATTAGGTTAATTATCTGAACCTGCTCCTCCCGAATTTTGTTAATAAAACATAATTTCACGAGTTCACATTTACATATAATTAAATAAAGTTATGCGTATTTGACGTGTTGTCTGGGGGGAGGGCTCCGAGCTCAGAATTTTGGCCCAAACCCAGAGTACACCCCCAAAAAGCAAATGGAGCGAAGGACGGCTGCCAGACTAAAGATCCCCCAAAAGATGGCGAGAATTGGCAGGCTGGTGTTTCAAGAAAGCCTGGTCGCTTGATCAGGAGAGCTCATGGCGCCGGGTGGACGAGCCCTACTGGCCAACAATTGAGGAGTAGCCGAAATTTTAAACGACCAATCGGGAGGGCTCTTGCAATATCTGATGGGAGACCAAGGCTCACAGCATCAGGTATGTAAAGTCCTTACAGGCCAATAAATTAAACCATCCGACTGTAGGGCTCCGAACTGCCTCTGACAGGATTGTACATCGTCGGGCGGATGGGCCCTACCAGATGATGGATGGGGAGCGCCTGATCAGGAGGGCTCTGGCTACATCCGATGGGAGACCAAGGCTCACAGTGTCGAACGGGTGAGCACAACCGACCGAAGGACGAGGGGGAGGCAAGATTCAGAAACGAGTCTCCAACAGGAGCAGCTCCCAGCGTCTGGTGAGTGGGTCCTATTGGCCGAAGGTGGGGTGAAAGAAATTTAGAATGCCCAACCAGGAGAGCCTTCATAGCATCCAACAGGAGACCAAGGCTCACAGTATTGGACGGATAAGCCTCACTGGACGGGGAAAGAGGTACTGACATGGAGACTCACGCAGCATCCAATGGGAGACCAAGGCTCACGGCATCAGACGGGTAAGCCTCGTCAGACAGAGGAAAAGAAAAAGAGGATACTGACCGGGAGACTCTCGCAGCGTCTGATGGGATACCAAGGCTCATGGCATTAGACAGGTAAGCATCGTCGGACCGAAAAGAAAAGTAAACACTGACCGGGCGGGCTCTCGCAGCATCCGATGGAAGATCAAGACTCGCAGCATCGGACGGGTATTCCTCGCCGGCGGTCAAGAGTCTGACAGTCTTTTTTTTTTCATTCATTCAGAGAACTGAACTTTAGCGGGAGCAGAGGGGACATTATTGCTGCGGCAGTGGAGAGGGTCCACCAGACGAACTGAGCTCCTGTGGGAGCAGGGAAATAACACTGCTGCGGCGTGAAGGCAAGGTTAGCCAGAGATGGCGCTCCTGCGGGAGCGGAGGAAATAACACAGCTACTGCAGTATAAGAACGGAGTGGGCTCCTGCGGGAGCGTGTGGGAAGACACTGTTGCAGCAGTGAGGTAGAATATTTTCACTATTTTAGTGGATTGATGGTGTTAATTGAGACGGATATGGTCAGCTTGTAGGATTGAATGAGAGAACAAGCTGAAGAATTGGGCTGGTAAGGGTTCGTTGAGCTTCCTTAATATGTAAACAATTGGATTGGATATAGTTCCTAAAAGCCTCTGATGACCAGCGACCGAGTGTTTGAATCTGATGCTGGGAGAGGCCTTTTGGGGCAGCTGTGGTTCCTTGCTGCTGTCCTCTGGCTTGCTTAGTTGGGGACATTGTTGATATGTTTTTGATCTGCCTGCATTGACACCACTGTATGTGAATTGAACTGGACAGTGACATCACTGTTTTCACTGTAGTGCTGCTTTGACACAATCTGCATTGTAAAATCCACTATATAAATAAAGGTGACTTTATTTGACTTGGTTGCTGCTCCTATGCAGAATAAATAACTGGAAAAGTTAATAGGTTGGGGTTGGGTCCGCCTTTGGAGCCAGCAGCATGAATTCAGATAAAATCTGAATTTGAGCCAGCAGGGGTGGAGAGTAGGAGCTGACCAAAATTGAATCAGCGGCGCAGCTTGCTGAGGCTCTGCTGCAGCAGCCTGATGCTGGAGAATGGCCCATTCCTTCATGGGAAGAGGGCGGCATTGCCCGAGATGCGAGCGTGGTGCTCGATGGGCCTTATTGTCCAGTTCCTTTATGGCCAGAATTATTGAAAGGGCCCGAGTTGAGAAAGACAGGGAAAGAGATTGTGGATGTTTTACTCGTGATGGCGGGGGTAGGCCTTGGTGTGCTGGGACCGGTTTGTTTGGGCTGACGTGCGCGGGATAACTCGGAGGGATCGGCCATGGTGTGCTAGGTGGAGGATAATCGCTCTTTAGGCCAGAGGATTGCGGTAAAGATTCCTTGAGGATGAAAGATTTTTCATTGTACAGCGAGAGCTTGATTTTGGACATGTTGGGAATTAATAAAAAAAAAAAAAAATATATATATATATATATTACACACACACCCCTTGTTGTTGTTGGTTGAGTTGATTAACTGAATGCTCTCCATTTGTGCTAATTAGGTTAATTATCTAAACCTGCTTCTCCCGAACTTTGTTAATAAAACATCATTTGTTCACTGTTTTTGACCTCTTATTTGTTGTTTTTAAATCAAGAATTTACATTGTTGCACCACCTGATGAATATCAGGATAGGGTAGGTTAGGTTATTTCAGAGCAGTTAGCAATAGCAAGCTAGCTTTGAAAGCATGAGATCCCACCCTCCCTTCAGAGTGCTCTCCAAAGCCACGCCTCTTCCAAAACACATGAACGCACACAGCAGAGTTTGCAAAGTGTCACGAGATGAGAGATGGCATTAAATTATCTCATTTCTCAAAGCGTATAACATTACAATAATAATGAATGTAAACATCTTACAGAACTTTTACTTGTACCACCTGACTGCTGCAGACTAATATCGGTGTTGATAGTGTTGACATAGAAACATATAAATCCGAGTTATGACATGGCATGGCATGAACACATCATAAGCTGGGTTGCCCATTTATCTTTTTAGGTTTCAGAAGGGTCTGCGCAAGCACCCCCTTTGCGATCAATATGCACACTCGATGCATACTTTTGCCAAGCCTGTAGCGAAACTAACACAGCAGCAGACTTCTTCTCGACAGTCAAAGTGGCATTACATCATGAAAGACTCATAAGAAGACTGCGAGTATTTAGGTTGCCCTTTGGGACAGGGACGTTTTGGTTCAGGAGGAACTGAAAAGATAACTCCTGTTTGTTTACGGCACCCGGTGCTGTCTGCAACACACTGATGTGTGATGTCTGGTATGGAGGTATGGAAATGCATATATTTACAGTCAGGTATGACATTGTATCATTTCATTTGCACCGACAAACATGTTTTGGTCCTGAGACTTCCACAGAAGATAGATGTACATTTTAATATTTAGACCAATTCTATTATTGATTGCTATCAGGATGTAAAGAGTTTCAACCAGTATAACAAAAAGTTTTTATAAAACAAATTTCCTTACCTTTAATTACGGAGCCCTGCACATGACATGCAGGAAAAAAAAAAAGTAAATTGTGTGCACAATTTACTAATTCGTTCCCTCGGTTTATAAATCATGATTTAGCAAATCAAAGGAACGAATTAGTAAATCATGTGCATGATTTAGCAAATCAAGGGAACTTAGTAAATCATGCGCATTATTTATAAATCGAGAACGAAATAGTAAATTGTGTGCACGATTTAGCCTTTTTTTTTTTTCTTTTTTTTTTTTTTTTTCCTGTATGTCGTGTGCAGGGCTCTGTATTTTATACTCTGATAAATATAACAAACATGCAATGCATTCAATGGTATGGTGATGTCCACCAAATTGTGAGTCATTAAACAAGGAGTAATTTGATATTAAACATCACCTAGCTGAAATGCATGATCTCATAGTTCCAGCTTTCACACTATACAACATACGAAAGAACAATATACAAACAGTATTAATACACAAGATGTACTGGGGAAATGCACGTTCATTCATTTAGACGAGGTTGTCAATGAATTAATGGCAAAGAATCCAGTTTTATAGACAATGTATGGTTCTATTGACCTGTCTCCTAAGTGTCTTTGAAATGTGTGTAAACAGCACATGGTGCAGATGGGGTGATAGCGCTCAATGGTAGAGCCAGACCTTATGGGGCCTGCATGGGTGATTGCCTTTTACAATTGTGTTTGATCACTCCAGAGACGCTTACACCAAAACTGAAAATTTTGTCATTAATTACTTGCCTTCATGTTGTTCCAAACCCATAAGACTTTCATTCATCTTCGGAACACAAATGAAGATGTTTTTGATGAAATCTGAGAGCTTTCTGTCCCTCCATAGACAGCCTATGCAGCTGGAACTTTGACACTTCAAAAAGTAGAGAGATCGTAAAACTATGAATTAAGTGGTTTAGTCCAAATTTTAGTTTGGTTTTTGTTCACATATAAATCTTGATAAGCAAACATAAACAGAAGCTCAGCCGAAACTGCTTGATGTGCGAGAACAAACCTCTTTCGGAAGTTCAAACATGCTGCGTAACACACGACAATGAACCTCATTGGTTCTTGCATGCATCAAGCAAACATGAATAAAAGCCTAAATTTAATTTGTTCATCATATAAACTGATGGTCACTTTATAGAGTTGCAACATTTATTGTCCATGCAGAGCACTGCCCAACCAGCAAATTAAATTGCTCCAATTAATGCAAATTAATGGCTCGTACAGCACATATTTAATATAAATATTACTTCGCCAATATCATTTTAAAAAATGTCAACCTTTTAATGATACTTTCTGCTATACAATTACTCTGTTTACATGTGGCATTATTTTCTTATAGGCACTTCCCACCAACCTTCAAAGGTTCAGTTGGAAAAATAGTCTACACTTTGGAGACAAAACTATCCCGATCAATGCGTATTTCTAGCAAAGCCAAAGCAGAGTTTCACTATGTTCCCAGTCTTGATGTGTCCAATCCTGAACTAATGGTGAGATTACTACTAAAATCCCATGCACTATCTTTCTAATCTATACCATACATTCCTCTACAATGTTTTGAGGTTCAGTCACCTCCATTTTACATGTTTTGTCTTGATTAGGCGCCTCAACACGGAATCAAAGATAAACAAATGAAACTCTTCACCTCTGGGAGTGTCTCCATGAACATAAATACTGAGAAAATGGGATACTACCTTGGTAAAGTTATATATATTTATATATATATATATATATTATTATAACACTTCAGCATGTTTTTTGTTTAATAAACTCAGAGTTGGATCATTGTAGACAATCATTTTAAGGGAGCTTTATTCAAACTATTTCTCAATAGTTATAATGTACATAAAATAAACATCTCTGGAGTAGGTGAGACATTTTCCATGAGTTTCTTGTTTAATCTCTGTAAGCACTCTTGTGTAAGCAAGCAGATGATGATGATGATGATGATGAATGTGGTCTTTTCAGATCATGTGATTCAACTATTGTTATCACTGACAAAGATGTTACACATTTTAGGCATGAAAACAACCATAAGTCCCAGAACACACACTGCACTTGTAGATTTTTTTTTTTTTTCCTTCAATGTAGCATAGACTTCTAGAAAAACAAATTGCAGAACTTGCACAAAACTATTCCTACAATAATAATGTTATCACTACAGTTCATGAAGTTTTGATTGTGTATTTTTATATGTCATATGTAACATTTAATTAGGAGGCCTATTTTGCAGATTCACTGTGTCTAGTGATAATTTATAAAGTAATTTACTTAATTGAGTCTTATTGTGCCTCACTACAGGAGAGGGCTTGAAAGTTTTGGCTAAAGTTCAGAACAATTCATCCCGTGCAATCAAGCCAAAATACCGCCTGTATGAAAAACACAGTTTTTTCGCAAGAGGAAAGAGAAAACTTCACACACGTGACCTTTTGAAAGAAGAAGGGGAACCCATTGAGCCAAACTCAAGAAAAACTGTCACCAAAGTGCTGCCCATTCCTCCCAGCCTTACCATCTCTATCCTAAACTGTAGGATCCTCAAGGTTGAGTACAGACTCAGGGTGAGTTTGAGCATCTAAAGCAAAGACAAACAGTAACTCATTGCAATGAACTCTACAAATACATTAGATTGGCCTGCCTTGTCTCATTGTTAATGAGTAGGTATTCATAACATTTACAAAACATTCATTTTTGTATGTGTAAACTTACTGAAACGTACAATATGGATGTATTGACAGCATTCAAACATAAATGTTATGTAGTTACAGACAAAGAAATGTGAAATATTTACAAAGCTTTTATATCCTAAAAATATTTGTGTAATTGCCCTTTTACCATTTTATAGATACATTTTAGGTCACTTAACCCTACCCCAAACTAAAACATAACCATATAATAGAGACTATAAAACGTAAGACAGAAATTATTGGAAAATTACAATTTTAGTAACCATATCGCATTAAAAATATATTTTGAGCTTCTAATCCCACTCCTACCTCTAAACAATAATTTCTTAAAGGTGCAGTGTGTAAATTTTAGTGGCATCTAGCGGTGAGGTTGCGAATTGCAAATTTAGAGAAGCTACGGTGGCCAACACAGGACATAATGTCTGAGATATTTTGTCAAAAATTTGTGTTCCAAAGATGAACAAAGGTCTTACAGGTTTAGCACGACATGAGAGTGAATAACAAATGACAGAATTATCATTTTTGGGTGAACTAACCCTTTGAAAGAGAATAAAAACAAGGAGGTGAATTCAGACACTGAGTGCGCCAGAAGGGTTGCCACTTTGCGTCATTTGTGCTTGCTGTTTATTAATCATTTGACACTTAGCAAACTGGTAGCTACAGTAGTAAGATGAAAAAATGTATATCCATCTGTTTCCGGGTGGCGCTACTGTAAAAAAAGAATTTTCAGTTTTGTACATTTATTAATTAATAATATCACAAACAATTTTCACCCTTAATTGTCCTTACTTTACTGACCTTCCATAAAAGTGCTGTTGCATGACTACAAGAGCATCCTGGACCTGTAATACATGAACAACCCGCTGTCTGTACTTCACCTATCACTGATGCTAGCACGTGTCTTGCGTCGTGTTTCCACTGTCATATATGCAATGCTAAAGGCTACCTATGCTAAACATTGTGACGATAAATACACGTTTATGGAAAATACCAGAGACTGCTTGAGGAACGTAGAAAACTCATATATGATTATGATCGTGTATTTATTTGGTTTAATATTTTATCTGTCTCTTCCCTATGCCTTTGTTAATACCAGACTAATGCATCCTCATATCTGTAACACACTCCAGTTAACTCGTATAACTCATAACTCCTATTTTGTTCTCATGAGCTCCCTCTGTTGCTCTGGCTGAAAGGATAACAGTATAGAGAGACTGGAGAAATTGCTCAAACCTCCTTAGATTGAAATCATCGCATAATTTAGAGGAAAATTATGACTCCGCAGTGACCCATTCAAAAAACCCATAGACTTTAGGGCAGCACTTCTCAAAGTCCGGACTCCGGTCCGGATCCGGACCCGGAGGGAATTCAATCCGGACCCGCCTCCATTTCGTATTTCAACAGCAGTAACTGCGTGTAAGGGATTCAAAATCTGGATTTCTTACTTTGAAAAACGCATGTCAAAATCATTTGTTTAGTGTTTTATGTCTTTTTGGAGATGGTCCGAAATTAAAGCGAAGGCGAGATATTTAAAGTTTTCCTCCTTGATTCGGTTGCCATGACATCCAGTGAGCATATACTTTTGATGTAATTGGATATGAGTCGCGCGACGCAGCGAGCGTTTGAATGGGTGTGGAGCAGTGGTTCTCAGCCTGCGGCCCGTCACAAATGTAAATGCTGCCCGCGATATGCCGACCACAATAATAATAATAAACAAAAATAGCATACAATTTATTTTTGTTTTAAAATTTAAATTAAAGTTAATTAAATAAATATAAATGAGCTATAATGCTTTATTTGTCATATAAAATAATTTTGGTGAGCATTTATTATTTTCAGACATCAGGCAACGTAGGCTAATGACTCAATCACTCAGTTAACGAAACAAACAAGTGCGCGCTTTGGAAGAATTCAAACGGCTAATTTTGTAAATTTAAGCCTCAAAATGGTCAAATTTGTTATTAAAGGAGAAAAGCTAAATGTGGAAGATAAAATGACACGACACAAGAAGAGTCGCAGCATCAGCAGCAAAGGAAGAATGGAAGAATCAGTTTGCTGTTAGGCCTAATGAGCGAGATGGGCAGCCTTCCTGTTTGCTCTGTAGTAAAGTACTTGACAAGCAAAACCTACAATTTCAGAAGACTGAACTGTGAATTCGATGTGTTTGTTTGATGTATTTTAAATCAGTAAAATAACCGCATCAGCGCACCCGCGGCTGGATGAGCCCAACTCTGCGCGCGCTCGCGGATTCGATGCTGCGCGAGGGATTGCGACGTGACAGAATGCATGATATCGTCAGAGATTGTAATTAGCCTACAGTGCGCTCAATGTTGTTTGTAAAAAGAGCTGATTAACATTTGCTTATTAAGGCGTTTATGTGATTGTTTGGTGACTATTGCGATGCTGTTGAAAAGAGTCATAAAGTCATACAGAATTAAATAGCAACTTAAAGTGATACAGTTTGTGTGTTCATTGAGCATTACTGATTATTATTGTAAAGCTAATGTCAGTAAGTTAGTTTTTATTTGTTATTTATTGTGTGCAACATCTTAGTATAATAATAGTATTATCTGCTAATACCATAACATTAAATCTGATTGGTTTGCATTGGTGACGTCATATGCAAATTATATGCGGACCGTGAGACCTGCACTTGGACCATTGTGCGGACCACTGGGAAAAAAGTTTGATAACCACTGCTTTAGGGCGATGGAACTGGAAGTCCTAAAATGCTAATTTATACCTGTATGATATATTACTCTGTACGCACATTGGACCAGCGGTTTGTAAAATTAATGGAGGATTCAACTGCGGCCTCCATCTTCTGGCGAGATGGTGGAATTAATTTGGCGCAACGCTCACAGTGCATTATGGATATTCTCTAGCCGTTTAGCCTACATCGATTGTACACTCGTTATTGCTGTGCTTTGTGGAATTGAATGAGTGCACTCGATAACATCCACCATGGATTCGTACACTACAAATGGCTGTCCCCTCAAATGATTTGAATCGTGTGTCAAACTGCCAACGGCTGAAATCACATGACTTTGATGATCTGAACAGCAGATTCGATACACTGATTCATTATGCTCTGATGCTTCCTGAAGTATTGTTTTGAAATCGGACATCACTAAATAAGTCATTATTTTTATTTTTTTTTTGCCACTCCAAAAATATTCTCATCACTTTATAATTTTAATTTTGAACCACTGTACTCCCATGAACCGATTTAAATATGTTTTTAGTACCTTTGTGGATCTTGATAGAGGAAATGTCATTGCTCCCTATGAAGGCCTTACGGAGCCATCAGATTTCAACTAAAATATCTTAATTTGTGTTCTGAAGATTAAAGAAGGTCTTACGGGTGTGGAACGGCATGAGGGTGAGTAATAAATGACAGAATTTTCATTTTTGGGTGAACTAACCCTTTAAGGGTATAGGAGCTGCATCACGCTGCATTGCATGCTGGGTCAGTGCCTCCATCTTAAGATGATCGCCCTCTGCTTCTGATACTGAAATTAATATCGACACCAGCACATTTTGTTTTGTTTTTGTCTTTAAATAAAAGATTCACATTTTTCATCGTTTGCAGGAAAGAGATGCCTTTTTATTGTATTGCATGATAACGTGATGATTTCAGTGTAGTTTTGCAGAATTCCATTCACAATGTAACTGGTTACCATGCAAACTGTCACACGCTGGGCGCTCACTGCTGCTTCAGCAGTCACATGGTAGAAATGTCCAAATAAAAATGTGTTCAACAAGTTAGGCAAGTCAATACATTTCTCTGTTGGAAACGTTTCAATGTCACTGAATTTTGATTGTTGTCATTGTAAGTATTCACTTTCATGTCCACGGAGGGGGATCCGAGATTGTGGGTCGCATTCAGTGGACAGACACCAACACTATACTTGTGTATTGAAATAAATATAAAACAACCAAAATCAAATCTCTAGAAGCTTGTGAAGAGTTTTGCAGTGGCTGTGTGCAAGTTTTGCCAATTCACAAGCTGACAAACTGAGAGTCATACTTGCAGAGGTAATGTTAAACAAAACAAAATACAAAACTTTCAAAAACACTCTGCAATGTGATTTACTTTATTGAGTGATAGGCAGTGGGTTTAATCAGTGACACTTTTAATAGATTTGCGATCCGGCGTCTTCTCGTCACCCCTTCAACCTGCTTCCCATAGTGTGTTTACACACACAAAAGGCAAAGAAAAAAAAAACAACTTATATTATTGTCCAGTTTTTTTACTATGGCAGTTCTCGATGCAGCATGAATGATCTACAAATTTTTCACAATCAAGAAATTCAAAACGCTGCTTTAAACTCACTAGCCACAAGGCAGCGCAATCCTCCTAATATGGCGTGTAACAATTCTGTTACCCAGAACTCAACGAGGCATGACATCAGCTTCATATTCTCTATTAATGCCATGATTTTAATATTCATAATTAAGGATTCATATACACATTTGTTCACATGTAAATTTACGTTTTAGTGCTGTCAATACATCAGTATTGTACATTTCAGTTTGTATGAAAAAGTAAGTAAATGTAGATGTGGTAGAACCACACTATGCATAAAAATACACAAAATGACTCATGACATTGCGTTGCAGTGACTTATCTTTGTTGTAAATTAGAACTGTCTTTGAACCAAGGGCTGTGCTGATTGCTCATCTCATACAGAGACATGTTTCTATTTCCCACTCCTAATTGAATCATTTGTTGTGTCTAGGTCTGCCTGGATGTGCCATTTGCCTTAGACCCAGAGATCAAATTTCCAGTAGTGATTCTTCCTCTTCAGTCTTTATCAGGTATAAGTAGTGCTAGAAACAGTGACTTTGGAATCCGCAATCAACCACCAGGTGGCAATGTGTACCCCAACCCACTTCCTATGCCTCTATCTGCCCCACCATTTAATATGGTACCTGGTCAGTTTGGTGCTCTGGGTTACCCTGGACCTCCTCTGAGTCAATTTCCTGCTCCTGGTTACCCTGGACCTCCGGGTGAGTTTCCTGCTCCTGGTTACCCTGGACCTCCGGGTCAGTTTGCTCCCCCTAGTTATGCTGAATATTCTGGTCAATTTGGTCCTTCACTTTCTCATCAGTCTGACTTGTCAGCTCCACCTCCTTATCAGGAATATCCTCAGTTGCCAGACCATCCTGAAAAATCTTGACAAAATGTTTTTAGAATCACCTTATACATTTATTTTATGATTACTGTTTTACCTCAATTGCTAGAATGATTTGTATTTTGATGTGCCTATTTTTAATTAGGGATGTTGACAGTAATTAAGCTAAAGGAAATCCTTTACTTTTTTTCCCTTTTATTTCTAAACCTTTGGTATCGTGCTCCATTTTGCATCCCTCAAAAAAGATAAATCCTCCTTTATTATGAAGTAGATACTGTTCTTCAGAAATGTTTTATGCCTTAAATGGTTGCAGGAAAAAGTATGCAAAACCTTGGATTTACTATGACTTTCTGCGTAAATTGTTACAAAACAATCAGATTTTGCAAGTCTGCGTAACACACAACCATATATTTTCTTTTTTTTTTTTTTACTGAACACTGACTCTATACTGGAGTTAAATTTGTATTTTATACATTTTCATTTACTGAATGTACTCACACATATTATCATTGGTACACTCTAAAAAATGCTGGGTTAAAAACAACCCAAGTTGGGTTGAAAATGGACAAACCCATCAATTGGGTTGTTTTAACCCAGTGGTTGGGTTAAATGTTTGCCCAACGTGCTGGGTAGTTTTATTTAACTCAACTGTTGTATAAAAAATACTGTATTGCTTGCTTAAAATGAACCCAAAATATGCTGGAAATTAACATTTCTTTTTAATATGTTTAATAAATGAGCATTTATTAATAAGATAATGAATAATAAACAATAAACATTTATTAAATTGCTTATTAATAAATGTACACCTTTTGATTATTATTGTTGCCTCTGGTAATTATGTGTCTGATTTTTAATTTCTCACCCATTTTGGATTCATTTTAAGCCAGACATATAGTCATTTTTAATCAGTAGTTGGGTTAAATAAAACTACCCAGCAGGTTGGGCAAACATTTAACCCAACCACTGGTTTAAAACAACCCAATTGCTGGGTTTGTCCATTTTCAACCCAACTTGGGTTGTTTTTAACCAAACATTTTTTAGAGTGTAATTTATCTGTGCAAAATATATGCTTTCCCTGCATGTCCCCTCTGTCTGTCCGCATGCCTCAAGTTAAGCTGTGGGATAGAGAGGATCACCCACAAGAAGCGGGTCTGTGTAGCAGTTTAGGAAATTCAAGGCTGATTCAAGATATGAACATATTCAGGGTATGATAACAATCAGCGTCCTCAAATCTAATCCAAAAAGAGTGAGTATTTTATCAGCCCTAATGAAAAGTTTTGATGGATGAAGATGTATTCTAGGTAAAGATGAATACAGTGAGTCTTACATATTGTGAGTCTGTTGGTATTAATAATGAGCAAACAAACCATGCATGCGTTTTGTTGTGTTTAGTAATTCTGAACAATCCATATGCCTAGCTATATGCAGTCAGGTCAAGGCGGCTGATATAGTGCTCATTTGGCATGTAGTGCTGTTTGGTATCCAGCTTGACCAGTGTTTAATTGTATAAAAGAAAGCTCTAAACAAATGTAACATTTATTTTATATATTTTTTATATATATTTATTTTATTTATATATTTATTCCTCAGTTTTTGCTGTTGCAATGTTGGCTATACATACAAAAAATAAAATTGTTCTTGAATGTTTTTCATGTGCACTTTGGTATGCTCAATAAAGTTCTCATGTATATTGTTTATTATTTTGGATAATTCTGTTAACTCTTTTTCTTAAAACAACAGCAACAAAAAGAACTATTTTGCTTTAAATCTTTCTCGGATGTTTGCTGAAATTGTTGGATGTGGCACAGCCCTACCTAGAAAATTTTCCAGAAGCCACCACTGCATATTATAGAACCGATCTTGTAAATGGATGCAAAAACTGTATTTTTTTTTATAGGTTACTCTTTAAAGTCAGCATGGAATGGAAGTAGCAGTGGTCTTTTGTTCCTTCCTATTGTGATGTATGTCTGAATGAAACTGAGCAAGAAAAAATGTAGTGTCAAATGGGAACTGGTTAGATCGTTGGGTCATTGTGGTGTGCTATTGCTGTAATGTCATGTCACAAGTTCCCAACTGTAAACTTTCAAAACACAGAGCCCCTAAAGGGACATGGTTGTGGAAAAATATATGAAATGGAGGAAAAACAGTAAGTCAATGATTTTGTGATTCCTCGCAAATGTTTTGTATCACCCCGAAAAATGTTGCATTCGCTGGCAAAACCTTTTGAGCTCTTCTTTTACCATGTCGCTTTAGGGGCTCTGTAGTTTTGAGTTTTCTTTTTTCAGACATTTCATCAGCTGAACAATTGAGTGCACTCTACTTCTACACCTCACAGATCATTTTCATTCCAGTCAAAAATTAAATATGGCTATCTCCTGACTAAGGTGGATTAACTAAAAATGGATGGAAAACACATTTGTGGGGAAACTTATTTTAAAATGGCAATTTAATAATGGTTAAATACTGCTACTTTGGGTGTCTTGTTCATCTTATGTACAATCATGGAAAGACAACAAAACTTAAATTTTGAATTGCGCAATATCCGATTTTGATCTCTTAGGTGCGGAGAGGAGTCATGAGTGGCAGGGAAATGACAAAACTCACTCTATAGCTCACATGGTGGTAGATGTAATACATTCATATTACAAACATGCATGCATGCTTGATGATATTTTATTCATAGTATACACATGCGTACTAACAGTCATGAAGTTCTCAAATGTTATAATAAGGGGTGCACAAATTTTTTTTTTGTCTAGTTCTCAAGGGAGCACCTGGAGCTGTTGCTTGGTATACCAAGTGAGTATACTCACTTTAGTGACACACTTATCCTAAAAGGTGTCCTCATCACTTTCCTCCTTACTGCTCTCCTCACTATCTTCTTTTCTCTCGAACATGGTAGATGATTATAATAATTTTTTTTTTTTTTTACTAACATAAATGAAACAGATGGTTGCCAACTTCTGGAAAGGGAAAGGGACAGTCGTTGTTCTTTATAGGAAAATAAGGGATAGAATAAGGGACACTCAAAATATTTGTACTGTACCACTCAATAAATGTGTCATTTCAGTATCTGCAGTTAATTTTCGTGTCAAAATCAACCAAATTTCAGAAACTTTCCCTGCTCATTTTTTTTTTTTTTTCTTAAGAAAGACAAACATAAATGAAGAACTTTCACCTGGGATTTGGAGTCAATTATTGTAGCGGGGTAAAATTACTTTAGAACAACATTTTATTTTTACACAGAGATTGTCTAGTGAAATCTGTTGATATTAGCAATCTTTGTTGCATTATATGCTAACAGTGCAAAAATGGCAAAAAGCACTTCTTGTGTTTTTCGCCCAAAGTTTTTTAATAACCTGAATTAATAATTTTAATATCCTTTTAGATTCTAATTCTTAAAGAAACTTTTCTTTCCCTATTCTTTAAGGCCCAATATGGATAATTTCCATAGATAGAGATCCCAATGTGCCTCCATGAGTAAATCGGTATACATTTTCAATGGTTGCACATTTTCTGAAGAACAAATGATGTTGAAACTAGAAAAGCATCTCGTTTTTTCTATCAACACAATAGAACATTCTTGTCTTTATTTTTATTTTTTTTTTTACCTTGGGCATTGAAATGGTTACTACTTGAATACAGAAATTTAAGTTTAGTCTTTATTTTATGAACTTAAATCTAAGCACTTTAGTACTGGGTGGGCATTTTTGTGGGGTTTTTTTTATCCTTTTGAGGAAAGTGAGTTGAACGGGTGTACTCTTTTAGTTTACTCGGTACTTAGTTGTAATTGTTTTTTTTTGTTTTTGTTTTGTTTTTTTTTTGTTTTTCTTTCCTTGCATTGTCATTAATATCTTTTAATGTCAGGGCGCTCAGGGATAGTGTCAACGGAAAGCTCTTTTTGTTTGTTTGTTTTTTTGTTTATCTGCCCTTAAAGAAAAATGACAAAAAAACTTTAAGCTCTTTATCAGCATGCTTGTCTGATATTAAGTCTTGTTTTTCTTTTAATTTTTTGCATTTAAATGAGAGCAAAACTGAGGTTATCGTTTTCGGGCCTACAGATGTGTTAACAAGTTCTGATGGCGACCTGGGAGATTTGGCCCCTTATGTAAAACACTCTGTGAAAAACCTGGGTGTTCTTTTTGATTCAGCCCTTAAATTTGACAAGCAGATTAATACTGTAATCAAATCTAGCTTTTTCCGATTAAGACTATTATCTAAAGCTAAGAGTTTTTTAACATTTGCAGAGTTTGAAAGAGTGATCCATTCGCTTATTTTATCGAGACTTGACTATTGTAATTCTCTTTATAGTGGAATGAGCCAATCCAATATTAGTCGTCTTCAGATGGTCCAAAAGGCAGCAGCCAGGCTGCTGACTGGAACACGTAAATTTAATCATATTTCCCCAATATTATGAGCGTTGCACTGGCTGCCGGTTTGTTATAGAATTGATTTTAAAATTTTGCTTTTTGTTTTTAAAGTCCTAAATGGATCAGCTCCAAAATATCTCTCTGAACTGTTGAAAATAAATAACTCTGCTAGATCTCTAAGGTCATCTAATCAAAGATTGCTAATGGTTCTGAGATCTAGACTCAAGACGAGGGGTAACCGTGCTTTTTCTACTATTGGTCCAAAATTGTGGAATAGTCTTCCTCTATCTTTAAGACCAGTATCCACAGAGTCTGAATTTAAATCTAAGCTGAAAACCTACCTTTTCTCTCAGGCTTATGACTGTATTTGATTTTTAATATTGATTTTTAAAGATTTCAAATGAGTGTTTCTGATGAAAACTCCTTTTATTATTGCATTATTATATTTATTTATTTATTTATTTATTCTCTTGTACAGCACAATGGGCAACTGCTGTTGTAATTATTGTGCTATATAAATAAAAGTTTGATTGACTGATTGTTTCCTTCAGGAGGGTCATTCTACTAAGGATGATTAATGGTGGAAATCTCAGTGGGGTAAAGATATTTGGAGTTCACTCTGCTGGGGTTAGCATTTTGAGAAATACATTTAATGGGGATATATTAGGATCAGATTCAGATAGTTTGGGCCACTTTCATTTATTAGTGATTTCACTTAACCAAGAAACAGTAATTCTGGGAAATATGGGTACAATACTTCTTTGGATAATCAAATTTTCTTTGACAAGTTAGATGAGAAACTCTCATATTGGTCGAATAAATTCCCTAATGCATTTTTTATACTTGGAGGAGACTTTAATGTATCAATATTATTATTATTATTATTATTATTATTATTATGTATTAATAATTCTTTGGATAGGTATCCACCAATGAGGACAGCGTGTTTTAGCCCTGCATTGCTAGAGCTAATAGATAAATTTGAATTGGTGGACATTCGGAGAAAAAGATATCCTAATAATTTGGAGTTTACCTGGGCCAACAAAAATGGATCAAGGCAATCTTAAATTGATTATTGGCTCATATCAAAATGTATGTCCAAATTTGATCTACATGTTGGCATTCTATGTACTCCTTTGACTGACCACAAAACTATCTTTATTAATACGCCTTTAATGGCAGATTATGCACCAGGCCATAGCAAAGTCTCTTTGTGGAAACTAACTATTGGAAAGTAGCCACAATTCAAAATTCTTGTTGTATCAATTGGGAGCTTCTAAAATTTGAGATTGGAGTTTATTTAAGGAAAGTTGGAGCAGTCTTAGCCAAAAAGAGATGTTCTTGAGGACAGCCTGATCATGAAATTATCTCAAACCTGTAACTTCAGTTGTATGTCTTTGGAGGAAAAATCTGAAATTACAGCTTTACAAAATAAATTAGATGATTTATACTTATCGAAGGCCAGGGGTGCTTATATAAGATCCATGAAAAGATGGCTTGAAGAAGGAGAACTTAATTCTGCATATTTCTTTAAGCTTGAAAAACGGAATTTACTCTCTCAACAATTGAGCAGTTATGTGTTGATGGCAAAATTGTAAAAGATCCAAAGGTTATAGCAAATTTTAATGCCAATTTTTATAAAAATCTTTATAGTTCAGAATGTTCAGAGCAGAAAACAACTTTGTTTCTGGATTCAGTTAGTTATGTTGAAATTATCTCTGAAAGTGAAGGAATGTGTTGTGATGACATTGTTACTCATGAGGAATTAAGAGCTTGCAAAACAATAAATCCCCAGGATGTGATGTGCTTACAGCCGAGCTGTACAAATTATCTGCTGATGCATTTTCTCCTTTTTTAATTAATGTTCTTCAAGAGAGTATTGATGAAGAAGCTTTACCTCCTACGTTAACGCAGGGTATCATCACGCTAATTCCTAAACCAAAGAAAGATCTTACCAATTTGGACAATTGCCGACCCATCACACTCCTTAACAACGATTATACATTTTTTCCCATAGTATTTGCTAAAAGAGTTAAAGAATGTTTGGATAGCATTATAGATGTGTCTGGATTTATGAAGGACCATAATGAACAACAATAGATTAGTTTTAGATTTATTTGGTCACTTCAGGCCCATAATCGAAAAAAACCCCCGAAGTTCGTGAGAATTTAGAAGAGTATTTTTGGGACAGAAATACTCCATCATACGTCCAACTCGTGTTTTGAAACTTTGGCCATGTTTAGCATGATAATCCAACTCTTTAACAGTGTAAA
Source organism: Chanodichthys erythropterus (assembly GCF_024489055.1). Lineage (NCBI taxonomy): Eukaryota > Metazoa > Chordata > Actinopteri > Cypriniformes > Xenocyprididae > Chanodichthys > Chanodichthys erythropterus. The sequence continues at coordinate 43,876,590 of NC_090233.1, forward strand.
TAAGTCAGAATGCATGAAATAGCATTATACCCCCCTTTAAGGACTTGGCACTTCATCTGGACTGAAAGACTGTTGGACTCTGGCATATTGTTTTATTGTTATATGACAATGATGACAATAGTTGCAAGCATTTAATAATAATAATAAAAACGTATTTTGACAATTTTGTGTGTAGGCTATGTGTCTGTTCAAGTGCAAGTAAACGAAACTTTTGCCAGTGTGATAGATTTTATGTTGGTCTCAGCATGGAAGGAAAGTGGACCCTCTGTCTTTTGTCCTCTGTTGAAGCTGTATTCTATATTATAACATAGGTCTATGGTTTTCTTTATGTACCGGAACCATTTCCATATAAGGAACAAGGCTCTGCTAGGATTGAATGGGAGACAGGGAATGGTCCCTGCTTTTGTATTGCAAGTATAAGGTCTTTGGAATCCCTAGGAAAACCTGGGAGATTACCATATTTAGACTTGTTTTTCTATATGTATCACATTCCATGAGCTATAGGATGTATTCTCTCTCTCATAAATCTATACTACACCCCTTGTACTCTTTCTATATAATCTCTTCTCCTGCTAAATAAAAATGAGCCTTTATATTCTCCCTCAGTGCTGAGATTGTTCATTCAATTGCCAATTAAGAGGACTGGGATGAGGCATGCCTTAGGCCGGGTTCACACCACAAGTGTCAGCAGAGCGTAAGCAACGCATATTTTTTTCAGCATCCATGTTAACGGATGAGTTATCGTGTGTTTATATCGTGTGTTTATTACTTGAGTTTCTGTTTTTTTTTTTTTTTGTCGTGGGCACAGACAAGCAAATTTTTTTTTTACACAGCTTTATAGGCTACTTGATTGGTCGCAGTATTCAGCAGTCAACGCTAGGTGCGTTCACACCACATTGTAATTACTGTAATTATGAGATTCTGACCTGTTAAACGTTTGGAGAGCCACTCAGTGTTGCCATGTCCGCGGTTTTCCCGCAGAATTGGGCTACTTTTACACTGTTGCCGCAGGTTGTTTTTCATGTCTGTGGGTTAAATCGACCCAAAATAACACAATATAGTCCCTGTAGCGCAAATTTTACCGTGGCCCCCCTGAAATGCGATTTGGATAGTTTGAGGAGCAATTGGATGGTTTTTGTTTTAAAAACCTGGCAATCCTGATTACTAATAAGAAATTCACTCCAATCACAGAACTGTATTCTGGGTTACACCGGAGAATTCAAATGTTTCAGGTCTTTTAATTCATCTCTGTCATTTGTTCAACTCAGCGCTGTTGATGCTTTGTTTGCGTTCCATAACGTGCATTTGGCTACCAACATGTACTGAAACTGTCTGTAAAAAACATTTCACATGTACACGCTTCTGCTGAGAACACTGCAATGAGTTTAACAACACTCGCAATGCGGAACACAGTTCATATGGACATATTTCATATTCATCTTCAACATCTGTAAACGAAGAAATTAAAACAAATATTAGTCTAATATTTAAATTTTAATACTGTACTATAACATAAAATAATTATTTTGTATTAAATACTCGATTTCTGTCATATGAAAAATTTTGATTAAGGTTAAGTTGACAGTAGGCTACTTCACTGGCGATACAATTATTTGCCTTTGCCTATAGCAGGGGTTTTCAATCTTTTAGATGTTATGGACCTTCTATGATTATCGTCATGTGAGGGACCAACATTCTAAAATTTAAAAGGCAGTTATATACACTGCCCAGCCAAAACAAAAATGCTTAAGAGTGATTGGATCATTAGTGCAGTGATAATGTTTCTAGCATGTTATATGTTTGGCAACTTTTAACCCTAATTAATGAAGAGTGTAGCTTTACATTTCTTAAACAATGTAGGAAGATGTTAGATGGAAATGATGGAAGACCAGGGGTGGATGAAATAAACAGTCTTTAATAAAGAACGTAAATAGTCCTCACAGGTTTATCAGGTAGAACACAAAACACTGGCATTAAACAGAGCCAGAACAAAAGCTGCCAGAACGACTGGAACATAGGAAATCTGTCTTAACCTCCCCGAGGACAGAGGCAGGGACCCCGAGATGCGTACAGCCGGTCGAAAACAATGAGGACAGCAGCCAGGGTGAACAGCCAAGGGCGAACGCAGAACAGGTACTGAGAGGTCATAGAATAATCCGACAACAGGACAGGGCTAGGAAGAGGGAATAAGAAGCAGAGAAAATCAAGAGGGAAACAGGGACAGGTGAGGAGAAGGGAATGAAAGGGGAACCAGCTGAAAGAGATAATGAGCGGAGAAGTGGAAGTGTGTGCGTGAGAGTGTGTGACCACAAGAGGGAGACAGAGAAAGAGGGAAAAGCCAGGATCATGACAGTACCCCTCACTCAACGAGCGCCTCCTGGCGCTCCTGAGGCCGACTGGCGAGACCGGAGGAAATCATCGATGAGTGAAGGATCCAGGACGTCCCGGGAGGGAACCCAGCTTCTCTCCTCTGGACCATACCCCTCCCAATCGACAAGATACTGACAGCCGCGTCCCCGACGGCGCATGTCAAGAATCCGGCGAACCCTGTAGATAGGGGTATCATCGGCAAGACTAGGGACGCGGACCGGGCGAGGAGGAGGACGGATGACTGGTTTGATGCAAGAGACATGAAACACGGGATGAACCCGGCGTAGATTAGGCGGAAGTGAGCTTTACTGCGACAGGATTTATGACCTTTACTATGCGGAATGGTCCAACAAAGCGGGGAGACAATTTACGTGATTCAGACTGGAGAGGTAAATTTGAAGTGGATAACCACACTCTTTGGCCGCAAACGTAGCGAGGACTTCTAATTCTGCGCCTATTAGCCGAAACTGTCATGCGTCTTCTAGCTCGACAGAGAGCAGATCGCACTCTCCTCCAGGTGCGTTTGCAACGGCTAATAAAAGCTTGCACTGACGGAACATTAGATTCAGAGTCTTGGGATTCAAATAACGGAGGTTGATAGCCGAGACAGCAATGAAAGGGCGAAAGACCGGTAGCAGAGGAGGGAAGCGAATTATGGGCGTATTCGGCCCAGGATAGTTGCTGTGACCAGGACGCGGGATTCTGATGAGTGAGACTGCGCAGCATACGGGCGACAATCTGATTAGTCCGTTCTGCTTGACCGTTGGTTTGGGGATGAAACCCGGACGAAAGGCTAACGGATGACCCAATGAGGCGACAAAACTCCCTCCAGAATTGAGAGGAAAATTGAGGGCCTCTATCAGACACAATATCAGTTGGTAAACCATGTAGCTTAAAAACATGATCGACCATGATCTGGGCGGTCTCCTTGGCAGAGGGGAGCTTAGCGAGTGGAATAAAATGGGCCGACTTAGAAAACCGATCTACCACGGTCAAAATAACGGTGTTACCCTCCGAGAGAGGAAGTCCGGTGATAAAGTCGAGAGCTAGGTGAGACCACGGTCGTGTAGGAACCGGTAACGGACGAAGTAGACCGGCCGGAGGGGAATTGCCAGCCTTAGTCTGCGCGCACGTATCGCAGGAGGCAATAAACCGTCGCACGTCTCGTTCTAAAGACGACCACCAAAAGCGCTGACGGATAAAAGCGAGGGTGCCCCGGACGCCGGGATGGGCAGTCAATTTAGAGGTGTGTCCCCATTGAAGGACAGCGCGACGCGCGGATACAGGGACAAAAAGAAGCCCCTTAGGACAGTTGCGCGGAACTATGACTCGAGAAAGAGAACGCTTCACCAGCCTCTCTATTCCCCAGACGGTCGTGCCAACAATATGACTCGGGGGAATAATCTCCTTGGGCTCGGAAGAAGAAGAGGAGTCAAAAAGACGAGATAGCGCGTCAGGCTTAACATTCTTGGTACCCGGACGATACGAGATGGAAAAATCGAAACGGGTAAAAAATAGAGCCCAGCGGGCTTGACGCGCGTTTAGTCTCTTGGCCTTGCGGATATACTCTAGGTTTCGATGATCAGTCCAGACAATAAAAGGTACGGGAGCTCCCTCAAGCCACTGTCGCCACTCGCCTAACGCTAGACGGATGGCGAGCAGTTCGCGGTTGCCCACGTCGTAATTGCGTTCAGCAGGAGAAAGACGGTGAGAGAAAAAGCGCAGGGGTGTATCTGTCCGTCAGCGGCGGACCGCTGGGAAAGAACAGCCCCGACTCCCACTTCAGAGGCATCGACCTCGACTATAAACTGTTTAGTGAAGTCAGGAGTAAGAAGGATAGGCGCGGTAGTAAAAAGAGACTTGAGAACGTCAAACGCTGTCTGCGCAGATTCAGACCACCTAAACTGGGACTTGACTGAGGTCAGGGCCGTAAGGGGAGCGGCTACTTGACTAAAACCTCGTATAAAACGACGATAAAAATTTGCAAACCCGAGAAAACGTTGAAGCGCGAGCGAGATTCGGGCACAGGCCAATCAGTGACCGCTTGGACCTTAGCCGGGTCCATACCGATCCCCTCTGCCGAGATGACTGATCCTAGAAACGTAACTGAGGGGGCGTGGAAAGAGCATTTCTCGGCCTTTACATAAAGTCGATTCTCCAGAAGACGCTGGAGGACACGACGAACATGTTGAATGTGCACCTGGAGTGATGGTGAGAAGATCAAAATGTCGTCGAGGTAGACGAACACAAAGACATTGAGCATGTCCCGTAAGACGTCATTGATTAAGGCCTGAAAGACCGCGGGGGCGTTGACCAATCCGAACGGAAGAACCCGGTATTCAAAGTGCCCAAGGGCGTGTTAAACGCGGTCTTCCATTCATCCCCCTCCTTTATACGTACTAGGTGATAGGCGTTGCGTAAATCGAGCTTTGTGAAAATCTTAGCTCCCTGCAAGACTTCGAAGGCAGATGACATCAGTGGCAAAGGATAACGATTCTTGACAGTGATATCATTTAAACCCCGATAATCAATGCAGGGACGCAGGGAGCCGTCTTTCTTTTTAACAAAGAAAAAACCGGCCCCCGCTGGAGACGAGGAGGGAACGATGGTACCGGCGTTGAGCGAATCAGAAAGGTAACTCTCGAGCGCCTCCCGTTCGGGAACGGATAACGAGTATAGTCTTCCCCGAGGCGTTGTACCTGGGAGAAGATCAATACTGCAGTCATACGGGCGATGAGGGGGGAGAGAAGTGGCCCGGGAACGGCTGAAGACCTCCCGCAAATCGTGATACTCCTCCGGTACCCCAGACAAATCACCCGGCTCTTCCTGAAAAACAGTTACGGACAAGACAGGGGACACAGCAGAAGACAGACAATCAACATGACAAGACACTTTCCAAGAGAGAACAGAGCCCTCCGTCCAGTTAATCTGGGGGTTATGGAGAACTAACCACGGATGGCCTAAAACCACTGGAGAAAAAGGGGAATGAAAAATAAAAAAAGAAATAGTCTCTCTATGATTTCCTGAAACTGTAAGAGTCAATGGAGAGGTCCTTCTCTGTACCCTAGGAAGGGAACTGCCATCTAGGGCGAATAGGGGGGTGGAATCTTGTAAATCTAAGAGAGGAATACCTTGTTCCAAAGCCCAAGTCTCGTCAATGAAGTTCCCTTCCGCCCCCGAATCAAGTAAGGCAGAACAGGAGACTGACGATCCCGGCCAGCGGAGGTGTACAGGAAGGGAGGTACTGGACCTAGGCGGAGAGGCCCATGATGTAGCGCTCGCCAGCAATCCTCCGCCTACTGACGAGCGCTGGCTTTTACTGGGCACCTAGAGACAAAATGATCAGCGGCAGCACAGTACATGCAAAGGCGATTTATAATCCTGCGTTGGCGTTCCTGTGTGGATATACGAAGCCCTCCAAGCCGCATCGGCTCGGGCTCAGCAACGGATGATAGTGGTGGCTGGGTCGCCGAGGAGGCGGGAAGTAGCGAAGCCTCCATTCTGCGAACCCTTCGTCGCATTTCAAAGCGTCTCTCGATGCGGAGAGCCAACTCGACTAGGAAATCGAAAGTGTCAGGAACCTCTCGAACCAGGACCTCATCTTTAATTTCAGAATTCAGGCCCTCGAGAAAACGAGCGATGAGTGCCGGCTCGTTCCATCCACTTGTTGTGGCCAGGGTTCGGAATTCAACAGAAAAATCAGTGACTGACCTCTCTCCCTGGCGCAAGGTGGATAGGAGGCGGGACGCTTCGTGACCGTGTGCTGACCGGTCAAAGACTCGGATCATCTCCTCCTTAAAAAGAGAAAACTTAAAAATGCAGTCCACCTCTGCCTCCCAGTTCGCTGCCGCCCACTCTCGAGCTCGTCCATTGAGAAGAGAAATCACATAAGCCACCTTAGATCGGTCCTTGGCATAGGTGGGCGGCTGGAGGGAAAAAACAACCTCGCATTGGGTGAGGAAGGCTCGGCACTGCAGAGGCTCACCAGAGTAACACGGCGGGTTGTTTATACGTGGCTCCGAAGAGTCGCGCTGTCCAGCTGAAGCAGAGGTCTCGTGACGGTAGTGATGGAACTGCTGGGTAAGATCCGAGAGCTGGGCCGTCAGGGAATCAACGGCGTGTCTCGCGGCGGATAAATCCTCCTCATGTTCGCCCAGCAGAGCACCCTGGAGCTCTACCGCACTGTGAAGGGGGTTACCACTCGCCTGGTCCATCTTTGGTCGGATTATTCTGTTAGATGGAAATGATGGAAGACCAGGGGTGGATGAAATAAACAGTCTTTAATAAAGAACGTAAATAGTCCTCACAGGTTTATCAGGTAGAACACAAAACACTGGCATTAAACAGAGCCAGAACAAAAGCTGCCAGAACGACTGGAACATAGGAAATCTGTCTTAACCTCCCCGAGGACAGAGGCAGGGACCCCGAGATGCGTACAGCCGGTCGAAAACAATGAGGACAGCAGCCAGGGTGAACAGCCAAGGGCGAACGCAGAACAGGTACTGAGAGGTCATAGAATAATCCGACAACAGGACAGGGCTAGGAAGAGGGAATAAGAAGCAGAGAAAATCAAGAGGGAAACAGGGACAGGTGAGGAGAAGGGAATGAAAGGGGAACCAGCTGAAAGAGATAATGAGCGGAGAAGTGGAAGTGTGTGCGTGAGAGTGTGTGACCACAAGAGGGAGACAGAGAAAGAGGGAAAAGCCAGGATCATGACAGAAGACACATCATAGCCATATTCTAGGATGACAAAGCCAAGATTCACCAGGCTCAAATTGTGAAAGATTGATTAGGAAAGAGCATGAAGAATCATTTTCACACATGAATTGGCACCTCTGAATCCAGACCTTAAATTCATTGAAAGTCTTTGGGATGTGCTGGAGGAGACTTGACAGACTGCTCACCTCTTGCATTGTCAATGCTTAAGTCAAACTTGACCAAAAATTGATGCATTGTCTAATTCCCATTATGACAGTCTTTGTCCTTTTCTGGATCTCAGTGTTGAACAAACATTTGAAGAAACATGATTTCAGAATGTTAACCCACTGTGTTCTCTCTCATTCAGTAACACACAATGATTGGTTCACATCGATCGCTCTGAAAGAGGTAGCCCCCCCCCAATATTCAAAGCCATCAGTTACGAATCGTAAAATATGCAATATAATTACATAAATATATGCATTGCGTCTTTCAAAGTGAATTGCGACTTGTAATAACAGTGTTTTCAGGGTCTCAGGAACACAATATTATAACCTTTATCTCATGATGTTTGGGATGTAAGAAAATGTATACTGAAATCAGTTTTGTAAAAATTTTAAATTGTGGACAATATGAATTGTAAATGTTATTACAATGCTATCCTTTGGCTTAGTGTGTACATTTATCACATTTAATCAGCCCAGTGACAGCAAATGAAAGTTATCAGTTTATATAACCGTGTTAATAAATGTGTACTGTCATTGACAAATAAATAGTTTTTTTTTTATTATTGTTGATTATACAAACATGTACAGTGGTGTGAATAAGTGCTTACCCCCTTCCTAATTTTTTTAGTTTTTTTGCATGTTTGTCACAACTTAATGTTTCAGATCATCAAACAAATTTAAATATTAATTTAAGATAACACAAATAAATCCAACATACAGTTTTTAAATGAAGGTTTTTATTATGAAGGGAAAACAAAATCCAAACCCACATGGCCCTGTGGGAAAAAGTGCTTGTCCCCTAAACCTAATAACCGGGTGGGCCACCCTTAGCAACAACATCTACAATCAAGCACTTGCAATAACTTGCAATGAGTCTGTTACAGTGCTGTGGAGGAATTTTGGCCCTCTCATCTTTGCAGAATTGTTGTAATTCAGCCACATTGGAGGGTTTTGGAGTATGAACCTCCTTTTCAAGGTCATGCCACAGAATCTCAATAGGATTGAGGTCAGGACTTTGACTAGGCCACTCCAAAGTCTTCATTTTGTTTTTCTTCAGCCATTCAGAGGTGGACTTGCTGGTGTGTTTTGAATCATTGTCCTGCTGCAGAACCCAAATTCACTTCAGCTTGAGGTCACAAACAGATGGCAGGACATTGTTCTTCAGGATTTTTTGGTAGACAGCAGAATTCATGGTTCCATTTATCACAGCAGCCCCAGACAATCACACTATACCACCACCATATTTTACTGTTGGTATGATGTTCTTTTTCTGAAATGCTGTGTTACTTTTATACCATGCTTAAGGGGACACACACCTTCCAAAAAGTTCAACTTTTGTCTCGTCAGTCCACAGAGTATTTATCCAAAAGTCTTGGGGATCATCAAGATGTTTTCTGGCAAAACTGAGACGAGCATTTATGTTCTTTTTGCTCAGCAGTGGTTTTCGTCTTGGAACTCTGCCATGCAGGCCATTTTTGCCCAGTCTCTTTCTTAAGGAGGAGTCATGAACACTGACCTTAACTGAGGCAAATGAGGCCTGCAGTTCTTTGGATGTTATTGTGTGGTCTTTTGTGACCTCTTGGATGAGTCGTCGCTGCGCTCTTGGGGTAAGTTTGGTCAGCCGGCCACTCCTGGGAAGGTTCACCACTGTTCCAAGTTTTCACCATTTGTGGATAATGGCTCTCACTGTGGTTCGCTGGAGTCCCAAAGCTTTAGAAATGGCTTTATAACCATTTCCAGACTGATAGATCTCAAATACTTTCTTTCTCATTTGTTCCTGAATTTCTTTGGATCTCAACATGTGTAGCTTTTGAGGATCTTTTGGTCTACTTCACTTTGTCAGGCAGGTCCTATTTAAGTGATTTCTTGATTGTGGCCAGAGAAACTGAACTCAGGTGTGATAAACCACAGTTATGTTTTAACGGCGGGGGGCAAGCACTTTTTCAAACAGGGCCATGTGGGTTTGGATTTTGTTTTCCGTTCATAATAAAAACCTTAATTTATAAACTGCATTTTGGGTTTACTTGTGTTATCTTTGATTAATATTTAAATTTATTTGATGATCTGAAACATTAAAGTGTGACAAACATGCAAAAAAAAAAAAAAAAAAATCAGGAATGGGGCAAGCACTTTTTCATACCACTTCACCACCACCAATATTATAAATATTAAATATTTGAAATTATACAAAACTTTGTGAACATGCTACATAAATGGTCCATTTGCGTTAAGCTGCCTTGCTCTGACTGTTGGGCCTTGACTTCGATTGCCATGCGCTGCTTTTTTCTGGGGGGTGACTGGTCCACACCTGCATTGTCCTGTTGAAGGAACAGACATAATGTAGTGCTGACCAAATCTAATGAGTGATCCTTAAATCCATTTTTAAATCTAAGTAAAACTGAGAGATAGGAGGGTCTAACCAATGGTTTTTTGCGGCTCAGTTGGGACCCACGCCGAAGGCTGCTCCGAATTTCCGGTCTCCTCCGAGAAGCTTGATGGTTGTGGCTCTCCAGATTAAAGTTCTGCTGCTGCGTCTTTTCATTTAGGTTGTCAGTTTCCACATATAGTTTTCGTGGAGGTGCCTGACACAGACCTACATTGTCCTGTTGAGGGAACAGATATAGTATTGTAATGCTGCACATGTTAAATGAGTGCTTCACTTTTTAGAATGCTCTATGTGGGTTGTCTGTAAGCACCTTTGCAGCAGCGACAGGTGTCCCATGTGGGGACCAATCAGGCACGGGTGCTCGCTGTGGGGTCCCAGAATGTACCGGCACCCCTTTTGGGTCCACACCTGCATTGTCCTGTTGATGGAACAGACATAGTATTGTAATGCTGCACATGTTAAATGAGTGCTTCACTTCTTAGAATGCTCTATGAGGGTAGTCTGCAAGTACCTTTGGAGCAGCCACAGGTATCCCATGTGGGGACCAATCAGGACAGGTCCTCCCTGAGCAATCTTCTTCTGCCTTGATTGCTTTGTGGTCTTTGTTGCATCTGAGAAGCCAGAGTGCTGGGACCTTCTCTGGGCCTTCTCAGATGCATCACTGAAGACCACTAAATCCCCCCACATGCCCCCATACTCGGGCTCCTCGGATATAGGGGATGCAATTTCCACCATTGCCCACCACTTTCCAGCAGCAAGGGCCATGGTGAGCTCATCAGAATATATATTGGGCATGGTTGACATACTCCAATAGATTCCAATGTTTGATGTGATGGTGAAATGATATATCCAGTCTGTAACTGTGAAACTAAGAGAAAGGGAAGAAGATGAGTAAACATACAGTATAAGAACCTGAAAGCTTGTTGTTTTAAGCCCAAAGTATATTTATGTCATCTGCGTTCTGCAATTTTCATGATCAGAAGGTGTTTGCACTGACGGTGTGTGTACAACTGCGCATAGATGCACCAATTGCAATTTTCTTGGCTGATTCTGATTTCTGATTTTTTGTTAGTGTGATCTGCCAATACCAATTTTTGCTGATTCCGATTTTCTTTCTAAGAACTATAATTGACCACATATACAAACAAAAATCTACTTTTCTTCAATGCAAATTTTATTTTCATTAAAAAAAAGTCAGTAATAAAATATAAATAGCTCAAATAAATGCAGTAGAATAAAGAGAGCTATGAAACGAAAAGTTTTTCAGGTTAACTGGGTTTTTATTCAGGTAAGAAATACTACAGAAATTAAAGTAATCAAATGTAAAATAACACATTTAGTGTTATTTTGCATTGGTTACCTTAATTTCTGTAGTCTTTATTGTAAATATTAATACAGATCAATTCTTACCATTAAAGTTATAAAACGTATTTGTCTTTTGTTCTTTGATTAACATGACAGTATCAGGAATATTGGACTGCTGTCCCTTTAAGAGTTTATAAACAATGTTCAACATGGGTTCACTTTCTTAGCTATTTAACGATTCAAAACTGACTGTGTTTATCTGAATACTCGCCAAGATTGCCTGTGCCGCTGGTTTTGAAATACTTTTGTATGTATTTGACAGTTTAAGCGCAGTAAGCCACTTATTTTGGTAGCTACTTGTGACTTTGTTTGACTTCTGTCTCGTGGCCTGTCTGCTCCACTTAGATCAGTGGTGCGCGCGATTTTGGTGTGAGCGCGAAACCTGCGGGAATGACTAAAATTTTGCTCAATACAAGCACTATTTAACCGGAGCGAATGAGACGAGTGAGAGGAGGTGCCTGCGCGGGTGTGTGTCAATTTACCGTGACAGAGACGAGAGCGAGAACTCGCAGCTGACATTATTGCCTGTGCCACTGATAACAAAACGGATCGGCTCGGAATCGGAGTGAGACTGATCGATCGGTGCATCTCTAATGCCTGGCTCAGTTTTAGGCCGATTTATGCCCGATTTTCCCCTCCCGAGAATCTGAGAAAAAGTCTTGTCCACGACCTCGATCGGTTCCGATGTTCGGCGCAGATTATCTGGTAATGTGAGACGTTCACAGATAAAATCTTGCACCTCCCGATCTGACCTCACACAAATCGGGCTCACCCCGATCATATCAAACATGTTTGATATTTATTGGGATGAGCAAGATCGTAATAACATCAGTACTGTCACAATAGCCAATAGGAAACAAGTATACGACGCAATGGAAGTGACAGACATTTCGAAATGGCGACCGCGAAACCAAGATCAAGGAATCTACAATGTAAAAGGTGACACTAGCGCTTTTGAACTACAGTAGGCAGGCAATATTATTACGGAAAACATTCTAGCACACTACGATAGTAATAAAAGGTAAATTTTACCTCCATTTCTCGCTGAAGAACTGACAATCCATGTTGAGCCCGTCTTCTCAACAATTTTTTCATCCACACTCGTTTATTTTTCCGCTTTTGTGTTTTCTCACAACAAACGATTATTATTGCTACAGCAAGTTTCCGTGTTTCCGTATCCATTTTGTTTACATCCGCTTTTGAGCTGCTGCGTAGATCACGTGACGCGCTTCCTCTGGCAGATAATCTTAATAACATTTTGTAGTGTGTGATGCTCCGCGAATTTCAAATCTTGTAGTGTGAGCATGTTTAAGATTTGAGGGAAGAAAATCTGCAAAGATTCTCCTGAAGTGTGTGCTGCAACCAGATTTTACAATTGGACAGGATTTTAAAACTCCTGTGTGAGCCAGGCATAATGCCGAGTTCAGACTGCACGATTTTAGCCCCGATTTTGGCTCGCCGACAGGTTTTGAGAAATCGCTGACAAATGCCCGAAATCACAGGCAAATCGGTGCTCGTTCACGCGAGTGACAATCACGCAATGTGAATGAGCAAAGACGCGATCTGAGAAAAACGACGACGAGTCGCCGACACCCGTGAGATATTTGGCATGCTAAATATCTGGACCTGTCTGCAATTCAAAATCCTGCTGTGTGAGAAGTGTTCTGACTGAAAACTACATTAGTGATGACCGACAGCCAATGAGAGAGCAAGATCCAGAGCAGTGGGGAGTTCGGGGAGGAGTTATAGACCACAATATCAGCAAGCATGGCTTCGTTTAACATTACAATTCGGTAAACATTACAATTCTATCAAACAAAAACAAAGCACAAACATTTGCTTGACCATCCGCAACAGCAGCGCATTGAAAAGTTATTTATTTACCTCCAACTCTCGTTGCAGAACACACAATCTATAGTCTCCCCAACCATTTCCTCCTCCATATTTTTCTTTTCTTTTTCTTATATTCGCAGCAAATCGGCGCACCAGCAATTCATATTGCAAGCTTCTTGCCGGCTACCATTTTTAATAATAATAATAACTCTGGTCCTGCACGCGTGATATCGCGTTGTTTCCTTGTCACATCTCGCGTGTGTTTGGTTGTGAAACGTAGTTTGCGTGCCAGACAGAGTTGTCGGCGATTCTTCCTATTGTAAAGTCATGCAGTGTGAAACCTTCTGTCGCCGATCCATCGTGCAATTTGAACACAGCAGCGACTGAATACTGGCCAAGATAGTCATGCAGTGTGAAAAGAACAGTGACCCGACTGCTTTGAAAATCGTGCAGTCTGAACTCGGCTTAACACATACGCTAGGTGAATGCCATGGAGTTATGAGGTTTAGTCACAAGCTCTTTTTAACATTTTTCACTGGTTAAATAAATATTTCAAAACCCACAGAGAAACGTAAAGGATGAACATTACGATTTATGAAAAGAAAATAAATAAGAAATTACGAAATTCAGAGATACAATGTTTCTGCACAACAGCAACCAGATGGAAAAAATGTGTTTATCTGGCCAAAATATATTTGAAATATAAGGTAAATATATGTTTGATGAAATATATTTTGATGAAATATATTTTGTTTCAACCTTCATATACTTAAAATATATTTAAAAATTTATTTCAGGGGCAAGAAAATACATTTAGAAATATATTTTAGGGCACATGAAAATACATTTCCAATCAGTCAATGCAAATGTGGGTGGAAGAAAGCCTTGCGATCAAAACTATGTTCCATTAAATGTTAGAAGCATTTTAAACACTTACAGAAAAAAAAAAAACGAAAACATGAATTTCCCCATATTTTTCACATTGACCACTTTTGTCCATATGATCTTCCCAAAAAATACAGAGTAAGCATATGGCACTTGATCCCCAGCCTAGAAAGACCCTCACAGATGTAGATTTGAATATATTAATTTAATTATTTTTTTGTAATTTAATGTCAGCGTTTTAATGCACATCAAATAAAAATTAATTAAGTAGTAAAATCGCTAAATGTACGATGTTAATAACTGATGTAATTTCAACTGACTTTTGGAGCCACGCGACTAGGTACTGTACCACCTGACCGCTGCAGATTCATATCAGAGATCGTATTATAACAGGGAGACATGCCCTGCGTCTCAATCAGCTCCCTAGCTCCCTAGGTCGTGAATCAGTATATCATGTAAATGTATGTGGCTGATTCCCTGATCAGTGCCCTGACTACTGAACTAGGGAGCTGATTGAGACGCACCAAAGAGTATAAAACCAAGAGGCGACACTCTGATCATTTTTGGCTAAAATGTAATCATGAATAAAATTTAAATAACATTTGTTATGCTGATATCTGGAGAAAAACGGCACTCTTCATGTGATATTTATTAACACAGTGAAAGCTGGCACTCTAAATGCGCACCGACACTAGTCTAATCTACAAGACAACATCACATACAGGGATGTCAGATCGATTGTGCATTGTTAAAACAACAAAACAACAAAATCGTAGACTAAATATATCGCACAGCCCTAACCTACCCTCTTCACAGTATAAATAACATTTGAAATTCAGGTCTGTAGACATTACTATTTAGACTCTTGGTGGCAGTGAAACAGCTACTCTGGTGGCGTCAGTCAATCTTTTATTTTTGGTGGCATTTTATTTTCTTTCACTTCATGAACTTGTGAATTTACATTATGCATTTAAATTAATAGTACCCAATCGGGTGTGTCTCATACGTCCTGAAAAGTGAAGCTGCGGGCTCTTTGATCGCCCCCTGGAGGCTGGATGCAGTACAGGTCATAAACCCCGCCCTCTCAATGCAGTCGAATAAATTCTGCTTCAAATAAAACTTTCTGAAAGATGGTTTTGGTCATTTAAGGTAGTTGTTATCACGCTGATATATATTCAATTGTTTGTTTTTGTGATGATTTAGATTTTAGCTAGCAATTTGATGCTATAAAAACGGGGCGTGTCATCATGATTCGAAGTTGATTGACAGCTTGTCTGAGGACTGTCGGAGCTTCGAGGGGAGATTGAAGATGTATTAACTGTTAATTTTCGATTTCTTTGTTATTTAACACCAACAAAATGAGTTGTTCAGCAGTAAACTGTACTAACTGACCTAAAGGATCTGACGGATCACTGAACTTTTTTTCTGTAACATTAAATGTGTTAACCATGTCGGGAAAAAGCAGGTGATCGTTATCTGGCAGTTACTTATTATTTTTATGGGTATAAAATAATAATTAGCAGGACAAAACTAATGATAGCCTACTCTAATTACAGCAGTTGATCTCCTGTAACGTTAGTTGAACTTGATTTAAAATGGCAAGACCGTTTCTGACGATTTAGAGTTGTTTCTAGTGGCATATTATATTGAGTTTATCTACTGAATTTGCTGTTTCAAAAATATTATTGCTCTAGAAACAGAATAGACTATTATTTTATAGGTAGATAAAATATACATGAATGATGACGCAGTCGTCTGGGTGGAAGTTTGATACAGCGGCTCCGCCTCCGGTTCCACGGACGATACCTTCTGCGCATGCCCAGGTTTTTTTTATGAAGTTTTTGCGTAACATGTCAGCGCCCATCGGCAGCCATTTTGGCCTCAGTTCATTACAATGGAAGGAAGCAGCGTCGCGTCGTCCATCTTTTTTTACAGTCGATGTACCCAATGCAAAATCATACTGGGGTAGCCACAGGGGTGGCCGTGGCCACCCCTTGGGGGCGCCCCTGCATACAGTAAATGTAGTATTGTCTTATATATGTTTTATTTTACCAGCTGTGGAAACCATTCAACCATAGCCTTTATTTACTAATTCCGTTTTATGCACACTTTTTATTAATAGTAAATTAATAATTAATACATTTAAGATCATGTTTGCAGCCAACATATATTTCTGACCTAGTGGAGTAATAGTAATAGTAGTATAACTCCACTAGGTCTGAAAAAAAAAAAAAAAAAAATATATATATATATATATATATATATATAATGTGTGTGTGTGTGTGTTGTAATGGATCTACAAACATAATGATCTTATAATGCATCTTGGAGCCGCTGCTTTGACGCTGTACAAACGCTTCAAGTGTGAATACTCGCGCGTCTCTGCAGCTGCTGTTCACGCTCACGCGCCGCTGACGTTTGTGGTGTGAACCCGGCCTTAGGAGCCATAATATAACACAGTGATAAGGCATATACAGAATAGATAGCCTATTACATGGATCAGGAGAAGTTTGTTTTACCTCAATTTTTAAAATATTTTAATTATGAAACTCTACAGTAAATTTTAAATTTTATTGAATTAGTACAGTTAGTTAGGGTTGAGAGTAGGTTTTTAGCTATAATTACCATGTCTGTTTGCTTGTATAATTTCTTTTGTTTTATTAACAGCATATTTCATACTTAAGATTTGGAAGCAATATTAGTTAGCCTTACAAACATTTAATAGGCCTACATAAAACAAAAAGATTGTCTCACAGTCAGGACATCAATGTGTTTGTTTGTTTTGTTTTGTTTTTTGCGGGAAGCGTAACTTGTAGGGGCGTGGTTTGTAGTCCTGACTGGCAGATCCTGATTTCACTTCTCCCCCCTAAACGCAGTCGCATACTCGTCTCCTTTCCTTTGAATGTGGGGCGTTTGAGATGTTTGGCATTTCAAACGAACGACTTTGAATTCGTCCCCGCCTACAAGCGGCCAACTTCGCCGGCGATACAAATACTTTAGGAAAGAAATATGCCGTCCTGTTATGTGCCTCTCACAGCCCACAGCCAACATATGCCCCACCCACAGCTGGAAGTTTACATACTTTGCTGATTGCTTCCTGCATATCGCGTGCAAGAATACTGTAAAGCGATTCCATAAGGCTCAAGCATCAGAAGTGGATTTACTGCCTGGACTGGAGACACGATGTCCCTCACTGTAAAAAACATTTCTGTCGTTTACAATCCTATCAATCAGAACAATACCTTCACCAGTGGGGATTTAATATCGGGACAAGTCATTCTAGATGTAGCGAAGGACACGCAAATGCAGTCATTGAGTGTGAAAATTAAAGGGAAAGCAGAGGTTTGCTGGAGCGAGCGTCACGGTAAAACCACTGTTATTTACTCGGATAAGGAGAAGTATTATTCCGTGGAGAGGTTTTTCGTTCGGGAGGACAAAACACATGGTAGGAGGAACTACAGATGTAGTTTTGTGTTACAGTTAGTTAAAACCAGGTCGATTTAATCAGTAGTATTTTGTGTTGTAACTTGATCTTGTAGGTAAAGACCATGAGATGCTGAAGGATCCATCAGGACAGCCGTGTAAGTCTATGCATGAATTAGATTAATATTGCAATTCTTGTTTTCGCCACGGACTAAAACCGTTTAAAAGATAATTGGGACTTAATTTCACAATTCTGATTTTTCCCCTCTCACAATTGTGAGATATAAACACGCAATTGCAATTTATAAAGCCAATTTCTTAGGGGGGAGGGGGGATTGGCAAATTGCGTGTTACACAGTCAGAATTGCGAGATATAAACACGCAATTCTGTCTTTATATCACGCAATTGCGAGAAACTCAGAATTCTGAGAGAAAAAGTCATTTTCTAAATTTAACTTTCTTTGATTTTTTTTTTTTTTGCTTGTTAGATTCTGCGGTTGTGGCACCAGGTCGTCATGTTTACCCATTCGCCTTTCAGTTGCCTCAACAGTAAGTGTTAGATAAAGTAATTTTGGAGATCAAATATTTCGAGAAGACCCTTTTTCTGGTTGAGCAATCTAGCACAGAAAAGCAGGTACCTGGATGCCAAAAATGAGACAGACCCACAGAGTGCAGTTCAATCATTGGCATACACTTTATTGTCAGGGTTGCATTATATAATTAGAATAAGAGCAGTGAAACTAACAGTTCAGTGACTGAAATACATATAAGGTCACTTATTCCTATGATGTAAGGTCTGCATCCTTTAGGGGTGTAGAAAAGATCACATGATCAAAAGAGACAGGGCACAAGATGTTTCTAGAATCTCACAGTAAGTTACGGGTTCGTTGCATCTTGTAAAGTGTAACTGAATCGGCAAAAAAATAAAAAAATAAATAAAATAGAACATTTACTTTTTTCAGTATTTCTTTTTTGAATTTCAACCTTTTAATGATACTACAGTCTACTGTAGGGGAGAGTGGGGTAAAATGAGCCATTTTTACTTATGTGGTCCAGGCAGAAGTACAATGAAAGTATTTTAAATAATTCCAGGATGTTTCGTATCATTTTAAATGATCAGAATACATCTATGACAAATTGTTCTAAAAATATGGCTTCTTATAAAAAAAGTGTTTCTCTGGCTCAATTTACCCCAGGTTAGGGGTAAGTTGATCCAGGTCAGTAGGTGGGTGTAAACTGACCATCTAACTGAATCTGAATCAAACCCGTGTGAAATTTTAAAGATAATGTACATGTTTTAAAAACTAATTTAATAATCAAATTTCCTTTCACAAATATTCTTTGTAAAAATATTTTACAAATACTTCTTTTTTTTAAAGCTAAATTAAACAACATAAAACCAACCAAATAAAGTTGAAATTTCAGTATGTTTAGTTGTTTGCATTTCTGAAACACTTTGTTGAACACCAAAGTTGTAACCTTCCCATAAACAGACTAAACAGAGTTTACTGAGTAAAATTAAATAAAAACTAAATAAGAAGGAATAAATGTCAATGAAACTAATGAACATTTTAGTCAAAAGGTTTTTGACATGGTAGTTTTTCTGCAATGTCCACCATGTTAGGCCATTAGAGATTACAAGTGGAAAGATATATATGATTAAACATCCTCTGGTTCATATCAGAGAAGTATTTGGTGTACTTAATTAACTGCATAATATTACATTGAAATGACACCAGTTTATACTTCAGATTTAACTTAAATTCAGTGCCTTATGGTGGGGTAAGTTAAAACGCTGACTCAATTTACCTCACAGCATTTGGCTCACTTTGCCCCATAGCTGGCATTTTAGTAAAAGCTAGCTAGCCTACCAATTCAGAGTAATATTTAGCAAAATGACTTGCATGGTTTTATACGTTGCTAAATCACCAATATGCATCATAAATATTTTTAGACCTGGACAAATTTGCTTTGACGAAACAGCCATTACATCTGTCATGTTAAAATTTTACTTTGACAAGCCAAATCAGTTTTTAAAGTGGGTGATTCTAAAATATATGGTCACATGACAATAAAATGGTATGGTTGCCAAGATAGAGGGGTTGTGTCAACTTACCCACTGGCTCATCTTACCCCATTCTCCCCTATAATTACTCTGTTTACATATGGCATTATTTTCTTATAGGCACTTCCCACCAACCTTCAAAGGTTCAGTTGGAAAAATAGTCTACACTTTGGAGACTAAACTATCCCGATCAATGCGTATTTCTAGCAAAGCCAAAGCAGAGTTTCACTATGTCCCCAGTCCTGATGTGTCCAATCCTGAACTAATGGTGAGATAACTACTAAAATCCCATGCACTATCTTTCTAATCTATACCATACATTCCTCTACGATGTTTTGCGGTTCAGTTACCTCCGTTTTACATGTTTTGTCTTGATTAGGCGCCTCAACACGGAACCAAGGATAAACAAATGAAACTCTTCACCTCTGGGAGTGTCTCCATGAACATAAATACTGAGAAAATGGGATACTACCTTGGTAATATATTACCTTATATATTTATTATTAGAACACCTCAGCATGTTTTTTGTTTGTCATACTCAAAGTTGGATCATTGTAGACAATCATTTCTGAATCTTTGTACGAAGATGAAATGTAAAAAAATTGCAAACATCAAAGGTGAGAGGTGGATGGACATTTTCCATGAGTTTCTTGTTTACTCTCTGTAAGCACTCTTGTGTAAGCAAGCAGATGATGATGATGATGAATGTGGTCTTTTCAGATCATGTGATTCAGCTATTTTAATAATTGACAAAGAAGTTACACATTTCATGCTTGAAATCAACCACAAGTCCATCTGAACACACGCAGCACTTGTAGATCTGGTTCTACTTGTTTTTCCCCCCAATGCAACATAGACTTGTTGTGGAAAAGCATAATTTATAGCTTACACAAAATGTATACATACAATCATAATGTTACTTTTTTAAAGTTCTTTTTTCTTTATACATTTTTCATTGTGTATTTTCATATCTCGTATAACACGATTCTGAATTAGGAGGTCTATTTTGTCAGGATAGACTGTTATAGTTTCTAGTGATAATTTACCTAATTGTGTCTTATTGTGCCTCACTACAGGAGAGGGCTTGAAAGTTTTGGCTGAAGTTCAGAACAATTCATCCCGTGCAATCAAGCCAAAATACCGCCTGTATGAAAAACAGAGTTTTTTCGCAAATGGAAAGAGAAAACTTCACACACGTGATGTTTTGAAAGAAGAAGGGGAACCCATTGAGCCAAATTCAAAGAAAACTGTCCCCAAAGTGCTGCCCATTCCACCCAGCTTTACCATCTCTATCCTAAACTGTAGGATCCTCAAGGTTGAGTACAGACTCGTGGTGAGTTTCAGCATCTAAAGCAAAGAGTAACTCATTGCAATGAAGTGAAGAAATACATTAGGCATATCAGTATGTTATATTGTTCTGTATTTTAAAGCTGGATTTCATCTTTTAAATCAAGGGCAGTGCTGATTGCTCATCTTGTACAGAGACAGTTCAAATTAAACTTTTTTTTTTTCTCTTTTTTTTTTTAACATGTGTGCTTTGTGTCTAGGTCTACCTGGACGTGCCGTATGCCTTTGACCCGGAGATCAAATTCCCAGTAGTGATTCTTCCTCTTCAGTCTTTATCAGGTGCAAATAGTGCTCCAAACAGTGATTTTGGAATCTGGAATCAACCAGCAGGAGGCAATGTGTACCCCAACCCACTTCCTATGCCTCCATCTGCCCCACCACTTAATGCTGTTGGACAACCTGGTCAGTTTGGTGCCCCTGGCTACTACAGACCTCCTTTGAATCAGTTTCCTGCTCCTGGTTACCCTGGACCGCCGGGTCAGTTTGCTCCTCCTAGTTACGCTGGACCTTCTGGTCAGTTTGGTCCCTCGTTTTCTCATCAGTCTGATTCATCAGCTCCACCTTCATATCAGGAATATCAGTTACATCCACAGTTGCCAGACCACCCTGAAAAATCTTAGAATTACCTGCTAGGTTTCTTTTATTATTATTATTTTATCTAGATTGCTAGAATTATTCATATTAATATGTATCCTTTTATATTTCTAGTTAGGGATTTTGATTGTTAAGCTAAAAACAAAGATCCTATATTGTTCATTTTTGTCTTTATAAACCTTCATTATAATGCTACATTTTACATCCCTTAAAAAAATATAAATCCTGATTTATTTATTTTGAAGTAGATTACTGTTCCCAGAAATGTTTTATGCCTTATACCATTGCAGGAAAAAAGTATGTGAAACCTTGAATTTACTGTGACTTTCTACATAAGTGTTAATTTACAGCAGAGTCTACTTAAAACACAAACATATGTTTTCATGTTTTTTAACACTGTGACTCTGTACTGCAGCTAGAATTAATAAGTGTTTTATATATTTTTATGCATGTATGAAGCAATCTTGTAAACAGATTAGTTAAAAATGATGTTTTGTTGTTGTTTGCAGAAAAAGAGTAGCCTTTTTTTTTTAAATATGGGAAAAGGGACAATTATTTAATCTTATATATTTAAACCTATGCTGTGTAACTTTGGGCCATGTAGATAAAACTACTTGTGCCTTGCGGAAGAACATTGTTTGAATGTGCTTTGTAGCACCGGTGAACACATGGAAATCTAAAAGATATCAATCTGAGCAGGTGCCATGTTTTATGTTGTTGTTTTGACTTTATTGGAAACATTGATATTTTTAAATAAATTATGTATTACTATGTATGTCTTTTAACAAAAGTTTTTTTTTCGTTTTTTTACAACCGTGAACCTCCAGGGGCCTATAGACCTGATGCGCCAGAGAATCTTTAGAATTTTGTCTTTGAACTTTTGTTTTTGCGGTAGAAGTTATCATGAGCACTGTAATGTTTGAAGCGGATGTCATAACAAATGTCAGTAGACTGGGAAGATTTTAAAACGAGCGGTTCATTCATAAATCTGTAAGATCTTACCTTAATGCTGTGGAAATACTATCTGGAAGACAGAACAATGAACACAGCTTTAAAAAGGGGCGGGGCTACATTCTGTACTATGAAACCGGTTTAGGTTAAAGGGTTAGTTCACCCAAAAATGAAAATTCTGAATTACTCACCCTCATGTCGTTCCACACCCGTAAGACCTTTGGTCATCTTCGGAACACAAATCCAGTGAGGCCTCCATTGCCAGCAATAACACTCCCATTTTCGATGCCCAGAAAGCTACGTATTTAAAACAGTTCATGTGACTACAGTGGTTCAACTTTAATATTATAAAGTGACTAGAATACTTTTTGCACACTAAAAATAACAAAATAGCGACTTTTTTCCACAATATCTAGTGATGGGTGATTTCAAAACACTGCTTCATGAAGCTTCAAAGCTTTATGAATCGATTGTCAGAAACAGTTCAGAATCTTGAAATTCTGACTTTTTCTTGCAATTGTGCGATCTCATATTTCTGGCTTTAATTCTTACAAATGCAAGACACAAACTGAACATTTATCCTCATGAAAACTTATTTTAGATTTTTTTTAAACAATTGCATTAATTCACAGGCAGAGCGTAGAGTAGATTTGTATATGGACAGCATAGTGGTTGATTATTTTCTTTTTCTGAAAACATGGACCAAATATTATGAAACTTCTTTAAAATTGACTCTGACCATGACTTTTGTCCTTTTTTATTACCTTACCTTTTGAAACCGTACATGCCACTGATATGTGCTATGTGTGTTATAGGGGATGGACTTTTCACATGTTTTGAGAGGAGTTTTGAAAGTTAATGTACTGTAAACGACAAAACATTTGCTGGATCCCTGAAGGTATTAGTTTAGGAATAAACATTATCTAAATAATGGCACAAAGTCACTTTCCAAAACCTTTACCCTCTCCTGTCCTCTCTGGTGGAATGAGCTGTCAACCTCCACCTGAACTGCAGAAAGCATCACAACTTTCAACACACCTTTTCCGCCAGCACTTAACCACCCCACAGCTAATGCGCCTCTATTGTAAGTCACTTTGGATAAAAAATGTCTGCTTAATGCTTAAATATAAATGCTGTCATCGATTTATTAAAATCAGGAATTATTATCTTTACTCTTGCAAATCATGATACAATGTATGGTGAATTTCAGGAGAGCTCAAATGACTAGTCTACATATCCATGAAAACAGCATTTCTCTTTATTTAAAAAAAAAAAAAAAAAAAAAAATCAGTATACACCTTTTCAAAAGAAAGGTTCCATGACAAAAACACATATTGTATTTTATTCTTACTTTAAGTGTACAGCTGGTTAGATTACACAATGCTACATGTGCAACAGAACTGTGATGTAACAACTGAAGGTAAATTCCAAGAATGATGGAAATATTGACATATTACCCATTGACTTCTTCCCTGTTTTCTGTATACACCTCAATAACACTCCCACACATTCAAAGATAAATGCAGCTGCCTGTAGAGAAGCCAGTTTGGGCAGCAATATTTTTGCTGTATATTATTAAATTTGAAAATAAATCATAAATACATGTGCTGTTATTATATTGAAGTTTTTTTTTTTTATAGTTGATTTACAACTATATGAATTCTTTCTGCAACACTGGCTCTTAGATGAGAGCAGAAATGTCAGTAGGCCTACTGGTGACCACGTTAGGTTTGCCGAATATTCAGGTGGAATCCATGAAAAATTAAGGATAATTATATTATGGGGCCTCAGCATCAGGGTTGAAAAGATTACATCAGTAAACCCCCTTAGAGACACGTTTACATCTATTAATACATGCGGGTCAAGAAAAGATTTAGTGTAAGTGACCATAGAATGGAAAAATCAAGCGCATGCCAAAATGAAGTGTCAAGTCCATCCCACACCCCTCTTTCTGCTAGGAATATTGTAAGAAGATGCTAAATGATGCTAATAGCTTATTGTATCCATTTTCTGTAATCAATACTGCTCAGAAAACCAATTTTTTTTTCACTTCTCTGTTTCCTCAAAATTTTGCTCAGTGTTTTTTTTTTTTTTTTTTTTTTTAGGCGATGCCCCCTTTAATGCGTTAAGAATTCAGGCGTTCTCACACCCCCTTTAAACCATGAAAAATTCTGTCGGGTTTTGCGGGTCAATTTTGGCCTATTTTGATTTTTGAGTTGTCAGAAATACTGGTTAACCTATGGATTTTTCCTTGACATTTTGTGATTTTTTTCATAGAGTCACAAACTTGCATGCAAAGTGAAGATACACTAATGTGTTTAAAAGTGTACACATTTTATATATAATATATATATATATATATATATATATATATAATTTTTTTTTTTTTTTTTTTTTAAATACAATTTTTGTGTTTGTGGATCAATTTGACCCACATATTTTTTATGATCCAAGGCAACTATAAAGACCCAAAATGAAAACATTTCTTGCTCTTAATAGATTTTTTTATACCTTGTGAAGGTAAAAAAAAGCTTTTCCAAACTTATTTCAGTACTGAAAATATTGAACATTCTGAAAATGTATGTTTTAATTGCTTAATAGTCATTGAGATTGTGTTTTAACAAATTTAATTGTATTATTAACATTTGACACGTCAACAAGTGAGCCATGAATACTCGCACAGCAATGTTTAACACCAGTCAATTGAATTATTAAAAAACAAAAAGAATATGCACCCTCCAACATTTCTCTGAGATAAATATAAATAAAGACAATTATAGTTTTATTTTTTAACCAGGGACACAGTAGCCTATGTATATTATGTATAAGAATTAAATATTCTGGGTTAAGTAAAAGAAAAGTATATTCCTTGTTTTACATCATTATGACTAAAGGGAAATGCGTTATTTTTTTAACCAGTGTGAAATGAACGAATACAGTAGTCTTCACAGAGACATGACTCCCCCTGCAGGGCATAAAGATAAACACAACAAGATGGTGTCAACTCCAAAATGCATCATTAACCTCACGTTTTAATATTTCTGTGTATTGCTGTGCTGGTTGGCTGTACAAATTCAGTCCAGGATAATGATGTGTTTAGACCAAATAAATCACCAAAAATGGATATAACCAATATGGCAGCCCATTCAAGATGGCAACATGTGTTCAATACTCCGTTTTAAGTGTAGTCAATTTTAAGAGCTGCAATGTTACACTGGATACAGAACGTTTCACATATTGCTTAGATGGATTTTACTTGGATTCAACAACTTGGACTTTATATGAGTGCTGTTCAGCACCTATACTGGAATATTTGACCTAAGGCCTGTTTTGTTTTTTACAAGAATCTTCAATCAAGGCATCTTTCTTGGCTCTCATAGGCACTTCAAACAAGGTACTGCACACGGACATTCATTTGTGAGATGTTTTTTGAGTAGCACACAGACTGCTAAGATTGTGTTATTTACATACATTTTTTCTTCAATGCTACATTTGTACTTTGTGACAATGAATCTCAGTTTGTGGGATCTCTGCCTTATAGTTTTTGTGTGCTGCAGAATGTTGGAACTATATTAAGAAGAGATATGTTTTACAGTAGTTTATCAACATTTTAATTGATTCTACAAATGTACATTGGAATCAAAGTATTGTTACCATACAATGTCAACCGGATGCACTATTTAAAGACCAAATACTTGAACACCTTATATAGAACATCTGGTGAGTAAGTGTTTCTAAAATTTAAAGCTAATTTGTAAATTACTGGCCATGGCACCTCCTTCCCTAAATCATTACATTTTTTACTTTTAGCTTTATATAGTTTATTTAGTTCATTTCACATATGAGAGACCAATCCTTGAATATTTCCTAACTCACTCTATCTTGTTCCTATAGGCCGTGGACACTTTGGGTTAGAGTAGAGTAGATTTTAGACTGGAATTTCAATAGCTGCAATAGCTGTTCTTATTGTTTTATTAAAGTTTTTGAAATATTCTTGGTGATTCCCCATCTCAGGTTTTTGTTGTGAGCATGAATTAATGATGGGTGTCTTTAAATGAAGTGATCAGCATGTACAGTCCTATTCCTCACTCTGTTATTGTTTTCATCGGCTCACATGTCAGATCTGCCGTACAGCTGACACCCTTTTCTCTTTCTACTCCATTGTTTGTTTTACTATGAAGCCGAGTTGTGTTTGCTGTCATTGGTGTCATCGTTTGCTCAAGCTCATATCACTGCTTCTATGATATACATAAATGATGTAATAAATATTCATCTACACCTGTGTTACATAGTCCACTTCCATTTTATCAGACAATAATGATTGAGCTAATGAAGAAAACGTAGAGATTACAAATTATAAATGGTCAAAATGGGGGTATTTAGAATGAGTTTAAACTGCAAGGCAGTGTCAGGTTTGGTGGTGAAGGTATAGAACCATAAAGGGTTCTGTCAGGCGCTTCAAGGCACATCATGTGATTATTATGGATTCGGTTTTAATTAGTTAATTTTGTTTAATTATTAATAATGTTTATTTCTAATAAATGTTATGAATTAAAGCTACATAGTAGAAAAAATGGAAATACCTCATTAAACATGAAAATATATGCAATTGTTTAAGACATTTCTCTTTATGTTAAACCTTTTTGGTCTAAAGAGTTCTTTAGATTCATTGGAATCTATATAGAACCACACTTTTTCCCTTGTTTAACTTGATTCTAGCAGCATTGTTTTATTTTTTATTTTATTTAATGTAAAAAAAAAAAAAGCAATGGCTATATTGACCTTATTTGTTGATTTTAGAATTATAGTAGTTTGCTTTCAATTAATATCTACCAGTGAATCAGTGAATACCAGTGTTATTCTTGTATTACTCTAGATTGCTTGGCATGTACTCTCAGTAGTATATTCATACATATTCAACATTTATATTGTTCATGCTGATTAACAGATTTGCATCCTCTCAACAACATAGCATGGAATTTCATGCATGCTTTGCCAAACATAATTTGGCTGCCAAGTTTGTTTCTATTATATTATACACAAATATTGGCAAAAGTTCTGTTTATACTACTATCGCTTGCAAATATTTAAAGGACTGCAAACTAACCGCATCTATATACAGTGGACCCAAAATCTCAGACATTGAAAATCTGGGACATTGAAAATTGAAAACCCCTGAACTAAAAAGTTTTTGAAGAAATAAAATACCAAAAAAACTAAATATTATAAATAATGGTTTTCTTGCGTTCTTATGCCAACCTAGAAAAACAAAGCATTTTCATTGGCATTGTGGACCACACTGCACATGTACTGTACAGATTAGAGATTTGACCCAACAGAGAAACAGCCCTAAAGCAAATGATCAAATTTATCCAGGTACCCCCATACTATCTGAAGTTAGTATAGTTTGTAAACTCATCTATTTTCATGTAAACTCTGCCATCTACTGGCTGACACTGGGTGAAGTTTTTTTTAGCAGTTGCTTACATTAGAAACTAATAAGCAATTTAATGTCTCTGTGTTGCTTCACCACTTACTTGACTAGGAAACTTAGAAAACAAATTAGTAGTAAAAACCATGTGCAGTACAGCTTGTCCCTGAAGGGATAGTTTACCCCAAAGTGAAAGTTCTGTCATCATTTACTCATTTACTCTTAAGTTGTTTCAAACCCATGTGAATTTCCTTCTTCTGCTGAACACAAAAGAAGATGTTTTAAAGAATATGGGTTACCAAACAGTTAAGCCCCACTGACATCCATAGTATGGAAATAAAATACTATTGAAGACAATGGGGATAATCAACTGTTTGGTTACAAACATTCTTTAAAATATCTTCTTTTGTGTTCAACAAAAGAAAGAAACTCATAAAGGTTTGGAACAAATTAAGGGTGAGTAAATGATGACAGAATTGTTATTTTTGTGTGAACTATTCCTTTAAGGTTCACCTTTTGCCCGACAGCTCTCTGTTTAGCCAAAAGGATATGCGCTGTCAATACTTTTGTATTTTCTCCTTCCAACTTTTTCCTGAAGTCTAGCTAAATACCTGACTACAGTATTTTAAAAGTCTCAATCCTTTTCACCATGCATATTTAATACAGCTATAAGCTGCACATTAATAGTTGCCTTTTCCATTGAAAACCATTTAAATACATGTAAATATCCCACTTTCAGCTCTTTGCAGAATTAAACAAACCCTTGGTTGCTTCTGCCGCCATCCCTCTCCACATTTGAACGTGGACTGTTTTTGGAACAGAGCTCAAGGGGTGTGGTTTGAGCTATCTCCCAACTCACAGCCGGCAAGTACCCATGACAACTATTTGAGCCTGCTGGCAACTCACTGTCTTCACATGTTGGGGTTGCCATAGCAACTCCCCGCGGGACTCCCCCTAGATCGACAGGAGGGGCGTCCAGTTGACTAACCCGTTCTTCATCAGAGAGCTGGAGGGAAAAGCACTGTTGTGGATCTGAGAAACCAAAACCTCAAGAGGACTACGCTTGCAGGCCTAACACCGACTCACCAAAACAAGCCGAGGGAACAACCAAACAATAGCACTCCAATGTTATGAGCTGGTGAATGAGCTTGTTGATGATTGTACTGCGTGTTATATGAAAAAATATTACATAATTTTAAATTGCTCATAATTTTGTTCCTAAATGGGGGGGAAATGGTTTATTTAAAAAAAAAAAAGGGAAAAAAAGAATCACACAACAGAAAGAAACCTTTAGATTTAGTCATATGGTTTTACATCTAAATGAGTAAGAATCATCATAATCAAGCTGCCAAATCATATAGTGACAGATTGACTGTACTCATATCTGTAGCTAACAATGAGATCACATCTCTCTGGCTTCCAACAGTTCAAGTATAGAATGCGCTGGGTGTTTTAACTAAGCTTTATTAACCAATCTTTACACCTTCCCTAAAGATGTGTCACATTAATTGCACTTAGATTAAGACTGTGGTTAACAGTGCCTTTTAAAATGGCAACAATTTCTCTATTTGTGTGGATTTTGAAGCCTTTTCAGACATCTAAATACTTAAAGGACAAAAAGTCCTTTAAAAAAAAAGAAAATACCAAGTGCACAGTAGATTTGACCAATATCTGCCTGCTTGGATAAGATCTGGTTTCATAGGAAAATACACAACATTTGAAATAACAGGCTCTTTTTAAAGTATTTATTTAGAAAAAAAAGCATAAGAACTTCTCACAGAAAACATATGCTGTTTTAGGTGCCAATGTATGTGTTGAAAAGTTTTATTAATCCATAAAATGCTTTTTTGTTCATCATAATATAAAAAGTGACAAGGCCTTTTGTTGGCAATATGAAAGTCAATTGGATAAAAGAATCTATGCTAATGCAAATGTATAATTTCTGTTTCCTTTACTTGCAAATCGTGCATTACTACAACAACTATTACTAGAGTACGATTACTAATCAAATCAGACTATGATTGGTACAGCACTTGCAGTGGTTGCCTTTGGATAAGAAATCCACTGTTTTAAACATCTTCCAAACAAACAAAATGTGGAAATTCTTGTTTATAAAATTGCTCATTTATGGAATTCACTGAAGCATCCTCCTCTACACAGATGCACGTTGCAGATCTTACAGCCGAACACGCTCTCGTGTCTCAGGCCTTTGTTTGTGCAGTTCCGACAGCGCCGTGAGCGTTCTGACATGCGCTCGAGGCGGTGCCCGTACTCCAAGGGGGAGTCCGCGTGCCGTTTACGGGCCGCCCGCTCCATGCCTCTTGCCCCCTGGTAGTCACCAATCAGCTGCTGCGCCAGGCGAATACGGAAATGCCGCTGCGTAAACTGTTTGCCATTGAAACCTGCCGGCGGCGACCCTCCTCGGCTCTCGCGCAAAACCACATAGGCGTTGACGATGCAAAGGTTTACGTAGAACCACAAGAAGTAGCGCCACCATTTTTTGCACGGCCTCCCGACCTGGTAGCACTCCCTAAGCTGGTCGCACAGGTCAACACCCCTCATGTTCTCCTGGTATAAAAGCAGAGGAAGCGGACGAGGTATCCCAAGCGCCGCCAGTCCGCAATCTCCATCGTTCGCGTCTCCGTCCCGCTTGCCCGGCCCGATGCCCACGATGCCAGGCGCAGAGTTCGAAGACACACAGCTAACAATTTTAGCATCTCTTGTGACAGTGGCCACCAGGTTGCCGTGCTGACACTGATAGAACTCGCCCTGTGCTAACTTTCCAACATTGCGAGGTTTCAGGGCGTCAGGGTAACCGTGGCGGCACGGGTTAGTGGGGCCGCAGGCGTAGAGCCCTTGATGCAACAGATGCTGCAGCAGGGGCACCGATGTGAAGAAGCTGTCCATGAAAATGTGGTGGTATCTGCCCTCGAGCCCCCTCACCAGTGACATCACCACTTTGTGGCCCACCGCAGCGGCCGCCAGATCGTCGCTCGGCTTGCCGACATAAATACGAGTGCGGTGGCAGTAGCCCGAGCGAGAGTCACAAAGCATCAACACCTTCAGCCCCTTGCGCAAAGGCTTCGACGGCATATACTGCATTGGCGAAAAGCGCCCCTTTGCGCCAATGGCGCACTCATCGATAGTCAAACAGCGGTTAGGCAGGTAGGCATCCCACATGGTATTTCCGACCATATCCAACAGGGGGCGTATTTTGTAAAGTCCATCGTAGCCCAGCTCCCCTTTGGAAGGCTCTGACTCACGGTCGCACAAGTGCAGGTTTTGGTTGAGTTTTTCGAAACGCCGGGCAGTCATTGTTTTCTTAAAGCCAGCATTCCCTATGAAAATGTCACTGGCCCAGTACATACCATAATCTGGCAGCTGATTGATGCCCATGAGGATGTTAAGGCCAACATATGCCCTCATTTCTCTAATGTCAGTGGGGTGCCAGTGGGTGTCTGATCTACCGCTTCTCCGTTGCCGGTAGAGGGCGTAGTTGTTTGTTTGTTCCACCATGTGTTCAAACAATGAATCTGGGAAGAGCAACCGGAAATAGTCTAAAGTGTCAGCATCATCCCCTAGCGAGTGCTGAGGGCCACTGTCAGCGGTGAAAGGCTCAATTGATATTACCTGGTCAGGCTCTCCCCAGAAATCCTGAGAAGTGCACTCGTCGTCCAAAACATCATATGTGCTGAATAAAGCTGGGTGTTCCTCCTCTTCTAGATCGGAAAAATCGATGTCTGAGTCAGTGGAAGAGGTTTCAGAGCAGTTATTGGAAGTCGCAAAATAGGAGTCCTCCTCGTAGTCCTCGTGCTTGATCCCATTTCCAGTGACTAAAATGATATTGCAGCCGCCTCCCGCGATGTAGCTGGCGGAGTCCGCAGTCTCTTCTGCCTCTGCCGTCGCCGCCGCCGCTGCTGTGCTCTCCAGCTCAGACTCCCCCTTGTTCTCCCGCAGTTCCTCGTCTTCCTCGTCCGACTCGGACTTTCTGAAAGGAATCTCGAACCACTTCACATCGACGGGCAGATTTAATGGGCAGTCCTCGCTGTCGGAGAGCGCGTTCGTTTCTGTGTCAGTGCTAGTTTCCAAAATAGTAAAAAGCTCTCCTCTTTTTCTTGCCGCCATGTCGGGGTATTGAACTGCCCCTGCATGAGTCCTTTATTTATTTTAGCGGGGTAAATATTCGTCAAAACTAATCGCAAATTCAAAAGCAACAGAAACGGTCTCGCATGTGCGCCCGGGAAACTCATGGGTGTCTAAATCGGGCTGTTTTGAAGGATAGTTTCTCATGGTTTCCGCTCTTGCTTTGGTACGCTTTGTAGCGCAGTGTGGCCGCAGACGTCAGAAGCTGCTCGCATGTCCTGCTTTGTAAGGGCGTTTTGCGACTGCAGCTGGTGGGGTTGCTGCTAGTTCGCTGGGCTGCCAGATGGCCGCTTGCTGTTGTAATGCCCGTTGGCACTTGCCACTGCCACGATCACTGCCCAAGAGCACCGTAGAGACGGCAGATCAAAAGTTCAGGACAATAAACGTACCTACAAAAAGTGGCAAAAGTACCATGGTACTGCGATGTGTGTTTTTTGGACACGTGCCATGGTGGTATCATGTCTTTTTGGGTCTATATCAGGGTTACTTATATCGTGGTAATACAATGTTCTTTAATATAGTAATACCATGGTATTCTTAAAATTGGTTATTTACATATCAGAGTACTATGGTATTACCATCTGACACTATCACTGTATAAGGGTATTATAAATATAACACTCTCAAGTAATTTTCATTCTCAAATAGTTATGATCTTTAATAGTAGCTAGTGTCATCTGCTGTGTTGTTGGCAATTCAAGATTTAAGATAACTATGGTTGTGACAAATATCACAGCTAACTGTCATGATACTGCTTTAGAGATAAGCAGTTACTATGATGCACCTGCATTGACTGTGTTAATGTTTTTTTTGTTTGTTTTTTTTTTCTTCAGCAAATATTTTATGAATGGTGCATCACCTGATACACACCTTGAGCTACATCAGCACTTAAAGTTTTATTGTTTTAAACTTGCAAAGGCAGGTTTGATTTTACAGTGAAAAAAGTGTTTCTCTTTAACCCTTTAATTGTTTTGTCAATCTCTTTGTAGACCATAGTTTTGTCATTTGGGTGTGTCTTTTAAACTTTTTCACATTGAATTGTGCATCCTCACAACAGCTATGAGTTCATGTTCAAGATTCAGGTGTTGATATATGCAGTGTTGAGGGATTTCAGGACACCAGGATTGGGGTCATTCAGTCGGCTTAAACACCCAAACAAATTGAAGTGTTTTGTTGCGCACCACCACTGCTAATATAACTTAAACAATTTAATTCAGTCTCTTTAATATTTATGTCATTGTGGCTTTGTCGGAAAGATATTAAGTGTTGCCTTTGCAAGCTATTTACAAAGACAAATATCCAAATCAATATTTTGCATATTATGTCTGTTGAGATTGCCTCATCTGGTCAGTATAAGGTAGCCTGTCCTTCACTGCTTATGATTTCCCACAATCCAGTGTGGTTTGATGGCTGATGGAAAAGATCTGAAGGAAAGTTTGAAAGAAGCAAATTCATTTTTAAATATTGATTTTTTTTTTTTAAACGAATTACAGTATTTCCGGATTATATTATATATTATATTTTTTCTGGATTATTAGATATGATGTAATGATGCCAGCTGTAATTCTGTCTGAAACCAATATCCTTATACCTTCAAACCACTATAGTCGTCGACTGACTAGGCAAAGCAGCCTGTAATGCCATTTTTTTCTTCATTGATCTCAACCTATGCTTAAAGTCAGTCATTTTTTCATTAAAGCTCAGAATGAACAAGATCAATAAACTGTTATTTCACTTAGTAGAATAGTTTTTGTTACTTTTTTCTTTGAGTATTTGTAGTTGTGACTCTTAAAGGGTTAAGAACAATGAACTCAAAATGACATAAGGTTCTTTAGAAATAACACAGCTAAATGACTGGAATATGCTAGCAGAATAATAACAATCCAAAATTATAGATATATATTCTAATATGAGCGTTTCATTTCAGTGTGCTCAGTGAACACTAAACCCCTTGATGTGTTAATTATACTGAACTGTCCTCCACTTTAGACTTAATATATAATTTTCTTTATGCACAAGGAATTGCTCTTTTGAAAGTAAAGTGACAAACACAACTTGAACAGAAATAGAAACACACTGTAAAAACTCGTCTCTCCAGTATATCCAAGTCCCTGGAGTACTAGGCTGCTGCAGTCCCCACAGAGACCTTATTGGCGGGGTGACGAGACAATGACCAATAGGGGCTCAGAGCACATGAATGGGTGGAGAGAGGAAGAGGAGGGTGTTAATGCTGTTTAGGACAGAGTTAAAGATGGGCCTAATTTAAAAACATTCTTGATTTGAATGGAATATTATAGTATTTATTACAAATGATTTATCTGTGCACATTATTACAGCATCTGTTGTCTGATGACATGTTTACTGGCAGGAGGGCGGGACAATCTGTCATTCACATGAGCAATAGCAAACCACAATGATGGACAAAATCAAGTCCCGCCCTTCATTTTTTCATGTTCAAGAAGCCATTTCTCTCAAATGTACGTCACAACAGGGAAGAAAATGTATTTACAACTTCATTTCATGTTGACTTTAAATTGCATGGAACTGTAACCTCTTACAAACCTAATCATTTTGTCATCTATGTTGTTGCCATAATTTTCATATTTACTTGCTTTTATTATATTTATTATTATTATTATTTTCAGACAGCTGCCCTTTTCCATGTTGCCATATCCAAAAGAATTTTCCGAGGGCAAAAAAAGGTTTATAATTTTCTTCTTCTTGTGACCCTCATATATTCCAACTATGCCAATACAAGAACCTTCCTGGCAGTGACCTTCTCATGGCACTTTTACAATAGCAGCAGATGCATCCTGGTCCCGGTGAGCCGTGGACGCCTCACGCTCCGCATGGGCGTAAAACATGCTGAGGCCATTTCTCTGCACCAGACAAATGCCCCCTCTTGTGCAGACACAAAAATGCCAACCTGCATTGGATAGTGCACTCTGTGTCCGGCCTAGTCTGCGTGTCCCTGACTAGTATGTCTTCCCTGAAGAGAAATGCAGAGCCTGCAGTTCAGCCATATGGAATGAAAATAAGGACAAATATGGATAAAGTAAGATGAATGTTTTATCTTCTAATCCTCTTGTGAAGTTATATAGTGATATAAATGACCCACTGAGTTTTGGGACTCTTTATTTTATTATTTTTTTTTTAGCCCATTCTTATTCTCTTGAGATGTAAGCATGGCTGCAGGCTCTAAAATAGGAATAAATACCCATGAGATTCATACAGACTATGCCAGAGAATCCCTTACACTTAATTACATCAGTGTTCCTTCATTATCTGTTTCATGTTCCAGCTGAGGTCTCTACTCAACCGAGGACTCGAGCAAGCAAGACAAGACATATACAAACCCAGTCTTCCCTTCAGAGCTGCATGCAGTGCTGAGCAGCACTTTTTCGGTCAGCATTAAATGTTTAGTTTACCTTTGATAACCATAAGAATGATTGAGATGCTCTGAGATCTTGTTTATATAATTTGAAACAATAGTGCTTCAGTGTTTCTTGAACTAGATTGATTCATTCCATTTATGTGTCATACACTCTAAAAAATGCTGGGTTAAAAACAACCCAAGTTGGGTTGAAAATGGACAAACCCAGCGGTTGGGTTAAATGTTTGCCCAACCTGCTGGGTAGTTTTATTTAAACCAACAATTATTTAAAAATTGCTATATGGCTTAAAATGAACCCAAAATAGTTGGGAAATTAAAAACCAGATGCAATTAGAGACAACAATAATAGACAAAAGGTGAATGTTTATTAATAAGCTTTAATATTTTATTAATATAAATTTAATAGTTTATTAATATAAATGTATTAATAAGCAATTTAATAAATGTTTATTGTTTAATAATTATTCATTGAACATTAATAAATGTTCATTTCCAACATACTTTGGGTTAATTTTAATTAAGCAATACAGTCATTTTTAAACAATAGTTGAGTTAAATAAAACCGCTGGGTTAAAACAACCCAATTGCTGGGTTTGTCCATTGGGTTGTTTTTAACCCAGCATTTTTTAGACTGTGAGTGTGTGTGTGTATGTGTATATATATATATATATATATATATATATATATATATATATATATATATATATATATATATATATATATATATATATATATATATATATATATATATATATATATATATATATATATATATATATATATATAATATGTGTGTGTGTGTGTGTGTGTGTATCTTATATACACTCTAAAAACTGCTGGGTTAAATATGGACTAAACCAGGCATTGGGTTGTTTTTACCCAGCCATTTTTTTTCAACCAATTTTGGATTTATTTTTTTAGTCAGCAATATATTAATATAGTAAAAGGCATGTTTTTGCTCACCCCCCAATAGGGGCAAATTTGTGGGGTATTTTAAGCTGAAACTTGACCATACCAGAGACTTAATATTACATCATGTGAAAGAGGGCATAATAGGTACCCTTTAACCCAACCTGCTGGGTTTGTCCATATTTTACCCAGCTTGGGTTTTTTTAACCCAGCATTTTTTAGAGTGTGTATATGTATATATATATAATGAACAATAAATCATTTCGCAGTCCTAAATCCTGTAGAGTTATCGACGATGGCCACTAGATAGCGCTACAGCGCAGTTTATTCCTACAATAGCGCTGTCCTCTTACTCTGGTTGTTACAGAAGATGATTATCATCTCCACTTTTATCTAGAGATTGAACAGGACTAGAGAACTGTCTGAAGTGTAGCTTTACCTCATAAATAACGCATTTCTGGAAAAAAAGCTCTTTGTACAATTTTGAAATCTGCTTTTTCAAAGAGTCTGAATTCTGATTTACTATAGGCAGGGACGTGTACAGACATTTTGGGGGGGAGGGGCTCAAGTGGAAAAAAAGGGCACTTCTCATAATTATTTATTTAAAAAATAATGAACCTTTAAATATATTAAGACAACTTTGACTTCCCTTACACTAAAGCAATTGTTTTATACTCCACAGATTTCTACAAAATAATTAGTTCACACAGAGACCATGGTCTTCTTTAGTATTCACTAGGTTTATCACAAGAGAAGTCAACAGCAACTATTTTCAAGTAGCTATATATATTTAGAATAAACGACTGCACCAAGGAGAGGGACATAGTTTCACTAATAATTTGTTTATTTTACACAAATCAATACATCGTTTTAATTTTTTTGGTGTTATTGGAATACTTCTTTCATGAAGTGGACAGTTTTAAGATTTTGGTCCATTTTTGCTGCTATGTCTTTTACTCTAATGGAAAGAAAACTTAACCCTAACCCTACACATTTAGATGGAGTTTGTTTTAAGCCTACTATACCCTCCATCTGTTTGCATCAGTAGATTTCTTCTAAATTAACCAAACCAAGCTAATAAACACATCAAGTTTTTTTTTTTTTTTTTTTTCCTGAGCTGTTAATACATTATATATTATAACAAATGCCTGCAGAGGACGCCAAAAGCCTGCTGATTTTTGTTGTTAGACAGCACAGCACGATCAAATCCAACCACCATAATTAAAAATGTATTATTAGTTAAATAATAATATTCGGCCACTTCTTTGTGATAGAAATGCTACAGCCACTGTAATTTCTTCAACAAGAATATGTGGACATCAAACATGCAAAGACAGACAGAATGCGGGTTTAAACTTTTATTGATGTATTATCTTGTTTAAGCGTAGATTTATAGCATTATGTAGCTAATGCTTTATTATGATTTTTAAACAGTTTTAATAAACCATGCATCCTTAGAAAACAGTCTAATAATGTGGTTCATGGATGTGCGTCCATGGAATGCTCCTCTTCTGGTATTGACAGCCCAACCGATATCTTTACCATGGTTCAAAACGCAATGCATAGCAGAATAAAATAATTGAAATTATAATATGACATAAATTTCCTATCAAATCAGGCAGATGTGTTGATTGTGGTCAAACTATTAATGCAGCCTTAAATGTATAAATAACCATTAAATAGCCAAAACTTTCAGGTTTGTGAACACAGGCTAGCCTACCTGAAAGAAATGCACGGGATGCATCCATCTAGGGCTTTTTTCTTTTTCGCTTCTCATCGCCAGACAGCAGTTGCATTTCATAATGGAATGAAACAGCAATATATATTCATTTATTAAAAAAAAAAAAAGCATCCCAGAAAAAAGGGCACTTTCTCTCGAGAAAGAAAAAAGGGCAGGGGCTCAAGCCCCTTTTTTGTCTATGTGTGCACGTGCCTGACTATAGGCTATATGAGCACACAAACAGATCCCACTTGAGTGTATATGAGTGTGTAACAATAGTTGTTTTTACAGACCAATGTTAAAAAGATGAATACATAGCTATTGTAACAAATGTAGCCATTAACTAATGGAATCTTAGGCCTATTGTAAAGTGTAACAAAATGTAAATTTGCATGTCCATGTTTTCTAATATTGTTACAACAGCACTTTATTTGACACTTATTTACAGTTCAGGGATACAGTAATTTGTAGATTTTAAAATAATTCCAATTTGTAGCAGATAAATGTGGGAAAATTATCTTACAGTAGTTTCAGATAAAAAAACTAAAAACTAAAAGTCGTTAAATAAATCTCCAGTGTTCCCCATACTGTTATCTCTGTTCACACCACTTTTGATTCACTGTGGCTCATCATGGAAAACCCAGCAGCATATGTGTGTGAGTAAGTAAACTTTAGTCTTATCTACTCAAAATCTGATGTAGAAGCCTTTTGAGTGAATCCAGTTTTCGTCATTTCATCATGACTAATTCAGATTATCTTTTATCTCAGACTGCAGGCAGTGAGTAAGAAGTGACTGGTCAGATTTTATGGGAAAATATTTGTTTTCGCACAATAATTTCCAGAGAATCAAAGAAATGCAAAGTGATATGTGAATGTTGTGTTTTGGATACCAGACTTCTGTAGAACAAAAGTTTTTCATCCTCAAGCCTCACGGCTATGCTGAAACAAGGCAGCAGTGAACATAATCAATCCTGTGCATGTCTTATGCATGTCATGTTAAAGAGCTTGAGAAATGTTGTCATGTCAGTGTCAGAGAAAGTCTTTATACCATTGTGTTTTGAAACAACTACACCACATATGTCCTGGGTTTATTTTCTTTATCTGACACTTATTTGCTTGTATTACCACATATTGCGTATGTAGTGCTTTATTTTAATTAAAAATTCTTGCTTGTTTATGACCATCCTGAAATTAAATTGAAAGCCATGTTGTCTTTTAATTTATGCTGTCTGTTATGAAAGATGAAATGTCACAAATATTTCTCTGACAGAATAGGCACATTGTTGGATTGACTAGAAATACTATGATGGTGGGAGAAATGGTTAAATACTTAAAAAATAAATAAATAAATAAATAAATAAATACTTTTTTTTTGCCAACTTTTTGGTGAAATGAAAGCAGATTACTTTTACAACTGCTAAGGGACTGGCATCTAGCCAGATCAGTTTAACAAAATGGATGAATTTGCTCATGTCTAACACTAAATGTTTGTATGCTACACAGTAGGACCCTGCAGCTATTGCCTTATCAGGGACTACTTGATATTAAATAACATATCATCATATTATATAACATATCATTATTTCAAACAAAATAACAAATGTTTAGTCAACATTCCTCTAGATCAGGGGTGCCCAATACTGCTCCCGGAGATCTACCTCCCTGCAAAGTTCAGCTCCAACCCTGATCAAACATATGTGAACCAGTTCATCAAGATATTTAGAAGCTCTTGATGATTACAGACAGGTGTGCTGGAGCAGGGTTGGATCTGAACTCTGAAGGTTATATTGGGAAGAAGTATACACTAAACTTGGGTATAAAGGTATTAAAAGGCAAATTAAAGGCAAACTCTAGTATATAATTAAATGTGAGTTTAATTGTATTTTGCAAAGAAAGGCATATAGAAAAACAAAAAGCTAACAGGAAATAAAGCATATGTTGCCTACAATGTATTCAGTTATTAATATTTTGTTGGTTCTTCATTGTTTTTTTTTTTTTTATTACAGCAGCAATTCTCATGGATATTGATTCACTAAACTTTGCGCATGTGTCATGCTTAACTCCTTTCCAATCCTCCTTAGGTTTTTCCCAAAGTTGAGCTTCATTGAAAAACCTGCATGACTTAATCACATTTCACATTTATAATTTCAAGGTTTTCAATGGCTTTAAGTTCAGGGGCCTGAGCACCAACACTTCCATTGCTTGTAACTTTGTACATGCTGAAAACAATTGAAATTCATTGTTAGTTCATGAAACCTAATGAGTGAATGATTGTTAGTGAATTTCTTAAAGCAAAGCTCTGTTAGCAACACTGAAATGAGAGTTAAAGTCTCTCAAACAAAAGCATTACCATTAGGCAGTTTTCATGTGTAATTATGGGGCATGTTTGTCTTTGTCTCGGCTTTCTTTTAGATGTAATATGTTACTGATTTTGCAACATTATAGCAAAAAGTTGCATAATGAACTTTTCCAATAATGTATCTATATCAAAGTTAAAATACTTCAATATCAAAGACTTGCTGTGTTTGATGATCTGCACACGAGTCAATCGTTACACATGAATATGTTTTAGTGTACACACTTATGTCTCCAGAGTTGATACAAATATTTGGGACTGAAAACCACAGACAGCTTTGTTTGTTTATGCCTTGCACAGCTAACCACTAAAAAGACTGAGAGGGTGTGGGTCAGTAGGTACAATCATAAGTGCATTACCATTATCTTGAGTTTTTTGTTTTATTCCACTACATATTGCATATGTTCAGTTGGCTTGTTTGACCTCTAACCTGCCTTTTATCATTTTTACTTTTCTCATTTTCTGTTTAGTTATTTCCCATAGGTAAGTGCATAGAAGTCTGTCCATCTGTTGAGTAATAACCCCCCTCAGGTTCTGAAGGAAGCAGGAGGAAATGCAAACATGTGTCACTGGTTAGAGTTTGAGTTTGTTGAAATACAAATTTCAGACTGAAAAGTATATAGGCTTGACCTCTATTATCTCAAAATCCATTAGTCAAGTCCATATTCACAGGCTATAATTTCTATTTATAGTCAAAAACTATAATATTGTTAAATTATTACCTAGTGAGTTGCATTAAAATGTTTAAATTATTATTTTAATGTAAAATGTTTTATTATCCTATAATTATCATATACTTTATTTGTTTCATTTATTTATGATGTTATACATTCAGTTTGATGCAACAAATACTTCACAATTTGTTTCATTTAGGGTACGTTTACACCACAACGATATGCTTGAAACACTTTTTCTTTTGATTTTTCCATGTACATACGACACCATTGTCAAAACGATCCCCATCCTCACTGTATTCTGCTAGCAGGCCATTAGATGGCGATCAAACTATTGTACATGTAATACGCATGTGCATGATGTTATCATTTTCACAGATTTGCGTTTTTGTTGTTTAGACGGAGACCCTTTTCAAAACCTTGCACTTTGAAACCCGTTTTTAAGTTTGTGTTTTCAGCCACCCAAAATGCCATTGTCATGTAAATGAACTCCGGAGCCCCACACATGACATGCAAGACAAAAAATGTAATCGTGTGCACGATTTACTATTTCGTTCCATCGATTTACTAAATAGCGCGACGATTTACTAAAATGTGCGCACAATTTACTATTTCATTCCCTCGATTTATAAATCATGTGCATGAAGGGAACGAAATAGTAAATTGTGCGCATGTTTTAGTAAATTGAGAGAATAAATTAGTAAATTGTGTGCACGATTTAGTAAATTTAGGGAATGAATTAGTAAATCGTGCGCACGATTAAGCCTACTGTTTTTTCCCCACATGTCATGTCCGGGGCTCCGTAATGAATGGCCAAAATGCATAAAAAGTTTTTAGTTGAAAAGGGTGTCATGTAAACAGCCCCTAATTTATGACGTTAAACGTTCAGTTTGATGCGACAAATGATTTACAATTTAAAATAACTATTTTCTAGTTTAGTTCATTTTAAAAAGTAATTTACTCCTGTGATGGCCGCTTAATTTTCAACAGCCATTTAATATTTAACTTTTTTTCTTCAGGATTTTTGATGAATAAAGTTTAAAAGAACAGCATTTGTTTGAAATAGAAATCTTTTGTAACATTATAAAGGTCATTGCTGTCACTTTTGATCAATTTAATGCATCCTTACTTAATAAAAGTATTAACTCTTAAAAAAAAATCTTACTGACCACAAACTTTTAAATGGTATTTACAATAGCCACTGACAATAGCTTTACCTAATGTCCTAAGGCCTAACAAGCGCATTTCTACACTTCAGAAAGCTCTTCGGTAACACTTTTGTTTGATGGTCCCTTTTGAACATTTTGTTGACAATTAGTAACATTGCAACTACATGTCACTTAACTCTCATTAGAGTATCAGTAGACTGCTTATTCTAACCTTAACCCTACCAGTCTACTAAAACTCTACTAACACTCTAATGAGAGTTAGTAGACATGTAGGTGCAACATTACTTAGTCAACAGAATGTGTTAAAGGGACTATCAAATTAAAGTGAAACCAGCTCTTCCTCTGCCTGTGTCATCCAAAGGATACACTGTTTAATGCGGTCTCATACTTTGACTTACCCAAGACAATTTTACCATTAAAACAGCTAAAAGAGAGCACAGAGCACAGAAAATAGGCAGCATAATCAGATTCAAACAAATGTTTTGGAATCATGGGAATTTCTGTGGGACTCGACTCTCTGACCCTGAAAACAACCCTGACTGGCAGTTTGTATCAAAGTCAACAAACAAAAAGTGTTTATTTTGCTGGGAGCCAGTGGTAGAAACTACAAACACAATAAATATGGTCTTTGAACACTAATTCACAACTTTGGGTTGTAAAATGTTTGTAAACTTTGGCCCTCATCATAAAGGAGCAATTTGGTTTGCATGATCAACAACAAATCATCTAAAAGAGTCTTCATTGTGATTTAGCTCATTAATCTTCATCTAAATCTTTTATGTGATTTAGTAATAAAATGTTGCTTCAGTCATACTGCTCCTAGTGAAGGACATAACCTGTTTTTTTTTTTTGTTTTTTTTTTCTTATGGTAGATTTATGAATTCTAACATTGGGACTCTTATTTATGAAATGCGAGCGGAACACATTTCTGCGTAAATTGTTTTTAATGCTGGATAGTATCGAATCCTAGTCGTCACCTTTTAAAGTTTTTAAACATTGATTAAAGTTAGAATATAAAAGGCACTTAAATCATGGTACATAAGTCAACTTTATTTTTCATGTAGCTATTCAGCCTTTTACTGACCTCTTAATCAGCATATAAAAAAGCTTGCATACTTAAGATTTTGACCTGCTGAATTTGGAAAAAACATACATCACTAAGTCATAAACTAATTTTTTTTAGGCAGCAAATTGTAACTAAACACTAGAAGAATCAATATTTATTGGTAGAGAGTTTGCAGAAAGCAAGTTTCCCTGTGTGTTTATGGATTATTTCTGTTTTAAAAATTCAAGGAACTAAAAAAAATACTTCAAAATTGCCTCTAACTGTGTGTCTCAAGAGTATTAATGCCATAATAACTGGCCTAATCAAACAACTAAACTAATGATTTTGAGTAGCTGTCTTGGCATACATCTGATGACCAAATTATTGAAAAATATAAAAAAAAAATCAAGATATACCCTTATTAAATTTAAATTTAAATTTAAAAAGCCCAGAACAATATGTTTTATATTAATTTTATTATTTTTTTTAAAACATTTTTTTTTTATGTAGCAGAGTCACATTGTGAATTACGGGGGAGTTTGGACCCTAAAGAATGCTTGATCCCCCTGGAAGGACATCAAAACAATATTTACCTGTAAACATGAAGATACAGTTCTTGCTCTCACTGGTTTTAAATCGTAATTTTTGCCATCCCTGAAATGGGTCATACCATTTACATTACCTGAGTAGTTTAATTAAATGCGCTGTAAAATCGCGCTCATTCTGGGACGAAGAAAATTATGTGCTTAAAGCTGCAGTCCGTACCTTTTTTGGGTTAAAAATGATCCAAAATCAATTATTGAGCAAATACATAACCAGTCAGCATTCAAAACTATCTCCTTACCTTAGCTTGATTCACAATGTTTTATAATAAGAGTGGTACTGGTGGGAATTCGCTGTAAATTCAAGTTTGCTGACGTTTGTCATTACGTCACGTCTGTAAGCAGAAAGAAGGAGCTCTGGCAGGCTATTTCACGTGTGTGGCGCATCATTTGTAGCCTCTTCTTACAGCAGCTGGAATGTATTTAAACTTGAGATGGTGGCTTGTAATCCAGAAAGTTCAAAACAACAATTATCATTGACAACTGTGGTAAAAAGTAAAAGACTTCAGACTGCGGAGAGCCTATAGTAAAAAAGGGTAAGCGACCGGGCTTGTGCAAAAACAAGTAAAAATGTCAGGGCTTTTGAAAGTTGGCGTGACCTAAAAAGGGACGCAGAGATGGCTATTTTTCTGCTGGACAGGTAAGACATTTCAATGGTTCATTGGGTAATAAGGTTAAAGTAGCACACAATATCCATAAAATTATGGATAACGATAATACACACTTCATACACGCAGTCACGCAATGTTGATGTTTCATTTCTAGAACAGTATAACAATAATAATTTGCACCAGTGGTTGCGTGATTTATAGTAAAACTTTTTTCAGTTGGTCAGAACAAAGGTGGATGACATGTTACTTCTTCAGATGACATTTTCTGGTTA
The DNA here is from genome assembly GCF_024489055.1 of Chanodichthys erythropterus. Lineage (NCBI taxonomy): Eukaryota > Metazoa > Chordata > Actinopteri > Cypriniformes > Xenocyprididae > Chanodichthys > Chanodichthys erythropterus. The sequence goes on from NC_090233.1 coordinate 43,921,060, forward strand.
AACTTCTTATTTTGAACATAAATACAAGGAATAGCATCTGTAATTACGATGTACAGTGAAGCTCCACACTTGTGCGTTGACTGAGAGCCCCCACAGATAGCTGCAGCTGCACCTCAAAACTTTAGATTCATCCGCTCTGAGGAGCTGTCCCGAAGCACAATCCACGTAAAGATGACAATTCTGCAAATCACTGCAATTGCAGGTTTCAAACAGAGATGGCGACAAAGAGGCAAAACGTTCAGACTGCAGCTTTAAAATAACATATATGCAGTTGAATGAGAATGATCAATCCCCATATCAGTGAGACACGTCATTTGACGTCACTCCCAATGTGGCGACATCATGTGGTCAACGTGTGATCTGGAGTGTGATTGACTGGAACACTGAGGTCGAAGTGGGACATTTCAACTTGGATATTCACACTCTTTAATGTGGCATTAAACTCTGGTCACGCATAGGGCAGTTTTCTAAACAGTTTTCACAGCTAATTCTAGAACAAATAAAGAATCTTTTAGATGACATGAGCGTCACTGATAGATTAGGATTCATTAACCTATGGATGGGCACATTATTCAGAGTCACTGCTTGGAGCAACATTATGCTGTATGTTTAAATTTGTTTGCCAGCAACATTCATGTGTGTGGCATGACCTACCGGCCTAACCTTTGAACCCTGCTCTGTATTCAGATAGGATATAAGAACAGGATGTTTATGTGTACCAAGAAAGAGCTCACTTTCCAATGAGATGGCAGAAGAAACAAGCAAAGACCACAAAAGAGGAGATGGACACATTGGGGGCTGGGTCAGGGATGTCATGGTGAGCTCTTCCTGGGTTTATTATGATTAACATGAGCTGTGATCTTGCTGACCAGTGGTGCCAAGGCAAAACGTGCCGTGCGTGTGTTTCATGTCGTGGCACATTTGAAATCGTTTATCTGTTAACCAGTTTTTAACTGTCATGACTGTTCCTTTAAACTGAATGTGGAGTACTCAGATTTTTTTTAATGAATAGGTACTAAATGGAAGTAATGAACTTGTTTTTATAGCATAAATTAATCACCCTGTTTCCAGGTTTATGGCTTTCCTTCCCACCACGTCATACAATGAGAACCTGGTTGCTTAGGGCTGTTTAACTACTGCTGTGCAAGCAGGATCCTGTCCTTGTGCTTGAGCTTCAATGAGTCTTGTGTTTATGTGACTCTTGCGGTCTATTAAAATATATCCACCAACTACGCTGCAACTTTCTGCTGCAAGTATTACAGCTTTCTTTGTTGAGGGAATTTTGCATGATTATAATTTATGTTTTAACCTCAGTTCACTGGCAATAGTATAGTTTATCTTAATAATAGATATGACGTTTGATTATATTTTCAGACAGTATTTTCTTGGAAGATATTTAGACAGCATATGGTAATTTAATCTTTTCCCTTCTCCAAGTTTCCAGTTTCTGTTGTGGCGCAATAAAGTATCACATTTTTCTTCTCACATTTGCATAAAAGAGAAATTTGCTGGAGGAGAGCAAACTTGGAGGAGAATAAGGTACTTCAGCACTAGTATCATATTTGTTCCAGAATTAGCTAGGTTTTCCTATGAAAATTATTCGCTCAGATTTTTCTGAGTGGTTTGTCTGTGCATTCTAAACTGCAAGTAATTTATTACATTTAATAAAAGACGTTTCTTAGTGGATACAACTTACATTTACATTTCGCATAAATAAAATTAACATCTTGGAGACAAGCATGCTGTGGACATTTTCCTGACTGATTCGGTAAGTCAGAGAATTTGTGAAGGAAAGCAGCTGTATTATTGCATTGGTTCCTGTTGAAGTTGGGATGAAGAGGGAAACGACAGAAATGACAGAAATCCCTTTGATCCACCTGCTGCCAGCAGTACTTGATCCAGCTGGCTGGAGCCTCTCAAGTGATAGAATGGAAACATGGCTCTGGCTCTCATTTACTGCAAGACTTTTTTTTTTGCATTAAGCATATGATGATGAGTCACTTTTTTGATTCATCATCATTCATTTGTAAATCTCAAAAATGAATGCCTATTTTTTAGAGATAAAGATTGGGTGAGAGAGGATACAGTCATAACTTTGCATCATGCCTCCATGTGTTCACAAGAGAAAATTGTCCATGATGTTCTACTCATTATCATTCACTTTCTCTCTTTAAAGGCACTGCACTGGAACTGTATATTTAATAGGATCAAATACTTGGAGAGAATATAGAAGCTTTGCTGTATCATTGAATTAACTTGGGAATTAACTTGTCTGTGTTGACCATTTCTAAGCAGATTGCTTTGAAGGTCTCTGTGTTTTATTCCTCCTCTTCGAACAGAGCTAGCCATGGCTGACTCAGGGCTTTATCAGTGTGAGTGGGCTTTCAGTCTGTGGAAAAGCTTGTTAGCAGAACCTCTACCCTGGAGCCCTTGCCGCAGTAGAGCAGTCTTGGAGTAAATGTTAAGGCTTCAAAGAGAACATGCAGAGCCTTCCTCTTCAGGCTATGGGCAAGTGACCCAGAAGATTCTCTCGTTAATTTTATGTCAGTAGCTACATCTGTTAACTTGATGGGTCAGTGAGTTACGAACATCCTTAGATGTAGTCTGAATTAAGTTACTAATTAATTCTGACCAAACTAGCGACGAGCTTATTCTCAAGTTATATACGATCGTTTGCATTTTACTAAATATGTGTTGCTTTTAGGCAGATCAAGTAAAGGGATAGTTAACCCAAAAATGAAAATTCTGTCATCATTTACTCCCTCTCAAGTTTCAAACCTGTATAAATTTCTTTTTTCTGCTATACACAAAGGAAGTTATTTGGATATTAGAATGATTTCTGAAGGATCATGTGACACTGAAGACTGGAGTAACAATGCTGAAAATTCAGCTTTGCATCACAGGAATAAATTACTTTGTCAAATATATTTAAATAGTACACAGTTATTTTAAATTGTAATAATATTTCACAATATTACTGTTTTTTTACTGTATTTTTAATTAAATAAATGTAGCTTTGGTGAGCAGACGAAACTTAAACATTAAAAATCTTAGTGGTTCCAAACTTTTGGACTGTACTGTATATGTATTTATTATATCTGTATATTATATAATACACAAGCATACATTGGGTTACAGCAATTATATTAATTTTAATAGTCATTTCAGGTATAAATAGCTCCTTGTTTTTAAAGTGAACTTTTTATAACTATTGAAACAATTGAAAAAAATAGTTGGAAGGTATTTATTTGAATGTTTTAAAATAGTTTATAATTTCACATTCTAAACAAGCAGGACATTGTCTTAAAATTTGAATGTAAGCAGTGTTGTGATATTTTATACAGTATGAGAAAAATAATCATGTGTGAAAAATATGGGTCTTCATACTTCAGTTCATACCTACTTCATACTGCGGGCACAAAACCAAATAGACCATACTTGCTACAGCTTGGATTTTTTTTTAGGCCCTCAGACCTCTGCTGGGCAGAGTTCATGACCTCACTACGTGGTCTTTTGCTGATTTAAATTAACAGTGAATTGGTTAATTTGGTGAGGAATTAATGCTTTGCAGGAATGCAACTAATGTCTGCTTGACTTAATTCACTTTACTCATTAGTTGTCGTTTATCTGCTGCCCAGAAGGAATGCGGCAAGATGGTTTTGATTTTATCCATCAGGATGTGATTGAATCGTGAAAAGTAGACGTTACATAGCAAACTGAGACATAAACATCCAATAATATCTATCTGGTTCTTGATTAACATTATCCAGTAGCTTGTGCGGCTTAAGTGAATTCAGCTGGCTGCTAAAATTCTTCTGGAGGAACATCTCCATGGACCCTGTCTGAACATTAGCTGCCTTGATGAGGACCCTGTGCCATGTGATGAATGTTTATATTATTACTCGTATGTTTGTTTCTATAAGAGTCATTTTTGTAAGTTGTTTGGTTTTCATTTTCCTTAGGGAATCACACACACTAAAAACTCCTGGGTCAAAAATAACCCATAATGGGTTATTTTTGACCCAAATCCTGGGTTAAAAAGGGACCAACTAATTTCTGGGTTATTTCAACCCAGAAAAATGGGTTATTCTTTTTGACCCAACTTCTGGGTTAAATACCTGACCCAAATTTTGGGTTAAAATAACCCAAAATTGTAGTTAATATAACCCAACTTTTGGGTCAAAAGAACAACCCCAATATCTGGGTTGAAATATCCCAGAAATTAGTAGGTCCCTTTTTAACCAAAGGTCAAAGGTCAAAAATAACCTAACTTGGGTTACTATGCCAGTATGCCTTATTTCAGAAAATAAAACTTCAGAAACTTACACACTTCAAGCACTTTTACATTTTTATTGCATTAAATTAAATTAAACTCTACACACTTGGACCTATTTATCTTAGGTCACACTGTAATAACATTAGACATTAGAAAAAATAGAAAAATAAACAACTCATTTTCTCTCAAACATTTGACAACATTCAATAACTGGATTGAACTTGAGGGACAAGATTTTTGATAGTGTCCTCATCTAAGAGAAGAAATGCCTCCTCATCTATGTCTTCACCTGAAAGACAGAAAACAAGACAACATGAGTATTGTTAATAAGTCGAGACAATTGTGAACCACTCACCAGACACTCTTTGATTATCAAGCTAATAAATAATCACTCTTAAGGGAATGCTGTTGGTTTTTTTTTTTTTTTTTTTTTAAAAAAAAAAAAAAAAAACGTGGCCCAATTTGCTAGTTAACTAATGTGGTTCTTTTGCAGCATTACCCATTTTGTGTGAATGACAGTCTATACTGTCCATCTTTTCTTTCATTAACAAGTGTAATAATGACATTAATGCAAAGGTGAATATCTGGCCCATTATTATGCATAACAGCTTAAAGACAAGGCACAAGTATCTTTTAACTATAAGGGTTATTATAGAGATGCATTCCCCACTGTCAAAGAAGTTGTGACTGTCACAAAATCTTACACTGACACATTTAAGCCATATTCAAGAAAAATATTTAGGTATAGAGAGATGATATGAGGGCAGTTAAAGGGATAGTTCACCCAAAAATGAAAATTTGATGTTTATTTGCTTACCCCCAGGGCATCCAAGATGTAGGTGACTTTGTTTCTTCAGTAGAACACAAATGATGATTTTTAACTCCAACCGTTGCAGTCTGTCAGTCTTATAATGCGAATGAATGGTAACACAATTTATAAGAGTCAAAAAATATGCTTAGACAAATCCAAATTAAACCCTGCGGCTTGTGACGACACATTGATGTCCTATGACACGAAACGATCGGTTTGTGCGTGAAACCGAACAGTATTTATATAATTTTTTACCTCTAAAACACCACTATGTCCAACTGCGTTCAGCAATCGCTTAGGTTTCTCACACAAACCGATCGTTTCTTGTCTTAGGACATCAATGTGTCGTCACGCGCCGCAGGGTTCAGTTTGAATTTGTCTAAGCATATTTTTTGACTCTTATAAATTGTGTTACCATTCACTCGCATTATAAGACTGACAGACTGCAACGGTTGGAGTTGAAAATCATCATTTGTGTTCGACTGAAGAAACAAAGTCACCTACATCTTGGATGCCCTGGGGGTAAGCAGATAAACATCATATTTTCATTTTTGGGTGAATTATCCCTTAAAAGAGTAAAACGCTCACCTCTAAAATTCTCTATCAGCCCAGACATCCGCCAGTCAGTTAGCTTATCAGCGACAAAGCTGTCCATTTATAATGACCTGAAGAAAACATAGCAATAGAGGTTAGCAACAATTTGAAGACTTGAAACGCTTCTTTAACTCTCACTACTTAAGACAGTAGGGCACTGTATAATATGATAAGCACAGCGCAGCTGGTTAACATAACTATTGTGTAGCCTCGTCGCTCTAGCCGCGGCTAAAGGGGGTCGCACACCGGAAGAGAAGCGTATTTAAAATTCAAACACATTATTCTCTATGAGTGTACACACACCGGCGGCGCCATTCGGCGTCTGTCCGCGGCGCCCAGCAACGGTTCGGGACCTTGTTCAAAATCCTGCAGCGCCACAGAGCGCCATGTACATCGATTTATATTAAATTTACACTTATTTGTCTCAAATCGTCGTTAATGTATATACTGACTTCACCATGTGCTGCAATATAAATTTAGTTTTACATTAATTTACAGAAATCAGCTGCTTGAATGAAAATTGCTGATGTTATTGGATTTTCAGGTGATATTCTCAATTCATTCAGTTAACGGACGCTCTGAGGTAAAGTGTTCAGACTGCAGACTCAGCAACGGTTGTATTTAATTATACAGTACAATCATAACATACTACTGACATTATCTTAATTTCATAATGTCCTAAAACATAACAATATTGCTGGCCATAAACTGAGAAAGTACGCGATACCTTGAGTTGTCCTAGACGCGGCGCAGCGCGGCGCTTCTCGTCCGGTGTTCGACCCCCTTAACGCGGCATGAAGTCGCCACTAGCTGCACTGTGCTTATCGTATTATTACCAGTATTATAACAATGAGATAAGTACAGCACAGTTTATGAAAAATAGAATTTAAAGACCGTGTAAAGTGAATTCAGTCATTTTCTTCTAAACACATTAAATAGATCATACGTTTCTCGATGTGTAAAAAGCACAACCATTTTGACACCTAATTTCATGAACTTATCGTTATTTTTAATCATTCAAATTTGGCTGGGTGGTTAATAACACTTTCTTATTTAGTCTGACAAACTCAAAACACATATTTATTTTGACTTTACACGGACTTTAAACTAGTTAGATGTTGTCGCGATATCCGTGGGCGGCTACGTGCTAACCACAGAATTACCACGGTAAGCCATGGTCATTTTTTCAACAGATGGTGCTAAACTAGCAACGGGGACATGGACACAGAAAAGTTTACGTTACATTGACACTGAAAATACTTGCTTACCTTGAACACGCGATGAAGTTGCACCGAAGAAGCCCAGGCCAAAACGGATCGAGTGCGTTCAAGTTCAAGTGACGGTTGTTTCAAACGACTGTTGTGAGAAAATTCCAGAACAACAGCGAGGGCGGGGGGAAGGGGCGTTAACCCAGAACATGGGTTACTCTTTGAAAAATAACCCAGAAACCTAAACAACCCAGGAATTGGGTCAAAATATTAGCCCTATAACCCAGAAAATGGTTACTCTCTGAAAAAATAACCCATAATTTTAACCCAACACAAATAACCCAGAAAATGGGTTAAAGAAATAACCCAGGAGTTTTTAGAGTGCATGCAATTTTATACATTTTTGCTCTTTGAAGAGGTGAGGTGGGATTTAGAGGTGGTGTAACAGATAAAACTGCAGCAGGATGTTCCTGTAAATCTGTGGATGAACTACAAGCAAAATTAACAAATACCCATCTTGACAGTTCATCTTTACCGTGTCCCTGGCTCATCTCGTTCGTCTGCATGATAGCTGAAGTGACATCTCTTCTCCACGAGGAACGCGTCTACATAAGACTTGATAAACTTTGTATTACCATTAAGGTCATGCTGGAATGTGCCAGAACGGAAGGGCTCAAATATGGCTTGTCTGACAGGTGCAGCTGCAGACAGGACAGTGGCTCCTCATCTGTCCTGTGATGTGTATTGCCTGTCAACACAGCGGGGTCTCCACTGTATATGAGGAAGCAGAGGTTATCAGACACATGCCCTGCATTCTCACGATAAGATTCGGAACGTCATGGATTTGTTTTTGCCACCTTCAGCTTCACTGGTGAGTCTGAGCAGTGAGAACATGAACCACAGTCAATGGATTTTACTACTGACAAACCTTTCTGCTATAATCCTAGACAAAAACATCTTTTTCAAAAAAAAAAATATTACCATTCAAATGTTTGCAGTCAGTATGTTTTTTTTTTTTTTTTTTTTTATGTTTTGGGAATAAAGTATCTTATGCTCAGCAAAGCTGCATTTATTTGATCAAAATACAGTAAAATAGTTATATGTGTGTAATGTAGTGTACATTTGACATTAAAAAGTTACTGAGTAATACTTAATGGCAATACATTGCATACAAAAATTAGATATTTGGCTTTCTAGTGTCACTTTTGCAATTGGTCAAATAGTCAGCCTTGTTAATATATGGCTAATGTTTTAGGTAGCTAGTTAATCCCATGTGGGGAATTGCACAATAAGTAGTTTGAACATTTTCTGAAGACAATGTGAGAGACGCTTTCCTTAAAAAAAAAAAAAAAACATTAATTAGAAAAAAATGCTATGTGGTTTTTAAGACATTGCTTTATGCTTTTGCTAGGTTATGGGTGGTTTCTAGGGAATGGCAAGATGGTTTCTCTGATGTATTGGATGTTTGATCGGTGGAGTCTCAAGTCAGTCCCTGCTAAAAATAAATACTATAAGTCTATAGGATTTTCCCCTCTTTTTTGTCCACTTGCTGAAAATTAGAAGTCTAATTAGTGATGCTGAATTAGTTGAATTTTTCTTAAATTCCTAAATTAGTGATGCTGTCTACTACCTAACCTAACTGCCCTAGTGATTGAACTGGTTTCAAGAGTCTCTCTAGCATCTATCCTTCCTGGACTCTTCTAAAGGACACAAGTCTGGAGGTGATAGTGCTCTATCTGATATTCTGGAGACATGTCAGACCTCTGTCTTCAGCTGCTCCTTAGCAGCACTCATTTTATTTTTACTGTCTTTGACTGGCCAATTCCTTAGAAGTTCATCAGAAGCCATCACAGAATAGTTTATTCAATATAAATATCAAACGTGTGTGTGCATGTTCTGTTCTGTTGTCTTTTTTTTTTTTTTGGTAGAAAGGAACTCAGTTTTATGGAGGAAGTTTAATTTGATGCCTACATGAGATTCCACAGACTACTTTGTCATACAGTGAGTCAGCAATTCCCATGCAATTGAAGTAACCACAGAAATAGCTTTCTCATTGATTTACTGGAATGTGTGTGCACACACATGAATGCCCACACGCATGCAGGAAGTTGTCATTGTTCCAACTGTGTTTCTTGAAAAGCTCAAAAACGGTTAGTAAAAGTAACTGAACTGGCAGATCGATCGATCAATGGATCTGTATCTATCTGAAATGAAAAACTGTCAATGGCTTTACAGTACATTATACTATATGTAATCTTACTGTAAAATACTGTCAAATATATGGTTTTGAAAGTAAAAACTATGAATTACCATATCATTTAAAGTAAAAAAGTTGTATCAGTTTTGTCTTTGTGTGTTTGACCCATGTGCACCACCTATTGACCATGTTTTGAATAGGCTGCTTACGATGAACTCTGATTCATCATGTGGCTTTCTGTTGTGCCACCTGTATTATTGTGGTGGTTATTGGTACATTTTAAGGTAAAAAGGCAGATTTTGGTATGTGTATTAACAACATTATATCACTTAATTAAATATACAGTATTAAGTTGTAAAATATAAAGGCATCTATCTATCTATCTATCTATCTATCTATCTATCTATCTATCTATCTATCTATCTATCTATCTATCTATCTATCTATCTATCTATCTATCTATCTATCTATCTATCTATCTATCTATCTATCTATCTATCTATCTATCTATCTATCTATCTATCTATCTATCTGTCTATCTATCTAAATTAAGTATAGTTAATTTTGAATTCAACAACTTTTTACCAGTTTATAGTTGATGGCCTGATGATCATCCAAAATTATGTTTTCATTAGTGAAAGAGAGGTTTATCCAGTCTTTGAGCTTTGCGTCAAAACTAAGCCATGAAAAAATGGACTTGGATTTTCAGTTGACACTGGGAACTCCATTTGCAATATTCAAAAGTAGTTAAATATAATCACATAATAAAAATATCTTTAGATTGATAATCTACAGAAAAAGAAAGAAGAGAGAAGAGCATCATGTTCAGATTAAAGCATTTATGCAAACCTTAATGGTTCAAACCCCACCCACAGTTCCGTCATTGGGTTAATTTCTCTCAGCTTTCTGTCACTGGATAATTCCTTTCAGTTTTCCCAATGGTAAGCCACTTTGGCTTATAAATCATTTAGATACATTTATTTTTCCATGCACACTGACAGACTAGATTGACGAGAATGTTATATGTCATTATCTTTTGGACTGGTGACACCGACTTGAGTTGCTGCCAGATCAGAATCGTTTCTCCCATCATTTTCAATGAAGTCCTGTTGTACCCTATGTGAAACATGTTGAGGCCACTGACAACCATTCAAGATGTTATTATGCAATTAAACCATAATTCTAAATAACTTGAGTTCTAGTTTGTTATGCTTGTGGAGCCCAAAAGATCAGTTTTATAATTATTACCATTACAGCAAAATATTATCATTTTTATATTATTGTTATTGATTTATTTTTACAAGATATTTGGATATCTTGACAACTTTTAACCTAAGACAGGAACATCACATTACATCTGATATTTAATTTATTGCCATTCAAATGCAACTACTGTTTTTTTCTTCAAAGAAATTATTATTATAAAAAGAAATTTTATATATATATATATATATATATATATAGATATATATATATATCTATATATATATAATTATAAAAAGAGTAGATTTAAGAGTTTTTATCTGAAGTCTATGACCTTATTTGTCATATTATTTGCAAGGACCACAATTTCAGTATTTTTTTGTATGTATTTTAAATGGTTTATATAAATAAACTTGAGCTAAACACTTATTGAGCTAAACAATTACTTCTTTTTCACTTACAGTTACACTTACACTTACAAAATTTACTGTAAGAAAAGCAATATATTAGCTTCAAAATGCCAATCAGATCAGGGACATCTATAGCAAAATAGTAATAAAGTATGACAGTTTCTTCTGTTAGAACTTAAAGGGATAGTTCACCAAAAATGAAAATTTGATGTTTATCTGCTTACCCCCAGTGCATCCAAGATGTAGGTGACTTTTTTTCTTCAGTCGAACGCAAATTATGATTTTTAACTGCAACCGCTGCCGTCTGTCAGTCAAATAATAGCAGTAGATGGGAACTTCAACTATAACAGTAAAAAAAACTTGCTTAGACAAATCAAAATTAAACCCTGCGGCTCGTGACGACACATTAATGTCCTAAGACACGAAACGATCGGTTTGTGCGAGAAACCGAACAGTATTTATATAATGTTTACCTCTAATACACCATTATGTCCAACTTCGTTCAGCTTCCTGTTAGTGAGGTCAAAAAACGCGTTCTGAAGACGGAAGTGATGTCTCGCCCATATACTTCAATGAGCGCGAGACATCACTTCCGTTGTCAGAGCGCGATCAGACCTCACTAGCCGGAAGCTGAACGAAGTTGGACATAGTGGTGTATTAGAGGTAAAAAATTATATAAGTACTGTTCAGTTTCTCGCACAAACCGATCTTTTTGTGTCTTAGGACATTAATGTGCCGTCACGAGCCGCAGGATTTAATTTGGATTTGTCTATGGAAGTTTTTTCGACTCTTATTGTTAAAGTTCCCAATCACTGCTATTATTTGACTGACAGACGGCAGCGGTTGCAGTTAAAAATCATAATTTGCGTTCGACTGAAGAAAAAAAGTCCTCTACATCTTGGATGCACTGGGGGTAAGCAGATAAACATCAAATTTTCATTTTTGGGTGAACTATCCCTTTAATATGGTTTAGACTCCGAATGGCTTCCGAATGGCTTTCTCTTAAGCTCCCCCCTTTGTCAGATTACTGCTTTACTTGAGTGGAACATGTTGAGAATGTGAGTTAATTACACCGTTGGCTGGCTGCTCATGTGTGGTGACTGTGTTCTGTATCATTAAGAAGCTACTCATCAGAGAAACACCTTGAATTAGTGACTGACATGATGTTTAACCTGACCAATGTTCTCACCTTCATAAATCACTCTCACAGTGAGGGCCGCGCACTCTAGAGTCAGCATCTGGCAGAGCTTTAACTCAGAAACATCAGAGTTTATTGACTGTTTTATCACCCATGTATGGTAGTCTCTGGTTTATTGAATATTTTCCATGAGCTAATGTGAATATTTTTTAAATTAGCAAAAGCAGCAGTAGGAATCAAAATCACGGCTGCTTCATTGAATACTGTATGGAGAGAATGCAAGCCATTGTTTACTCATTTTAATACTGTTCTAAGCTACTCTTATATTTGCATAAGTTCAGTGGAGTATATAAAACTCTCATTCCAGTACATCTTTCTGAGAAAACTATAACATTTATTCTGCTCTCATCTGTCAAAATCAGCTTCAAGACATAGTTCACCTAAAATGCAAATTATTTACTCATTATTTACTCCTCATATTGTCTCAAATTTTTGAAAATTATTGGGGTCCAAACAACATTAGACCTCATTGATTTGCATTGCACAAACAAACAAACAAACAAACAAACAAACAAACAAACAAACAAACAAACAAACAAACAAACAAACAAACAAACAAACACAAACAAACAAACAAACACAAAATATCTTCTATATAAAGTCACACAGGTTTAAAATGACATGATGGTGAGTAAATGATGACAGAAATTTCATTTTTGGGTGAACTTAAAGGGTTAGTTAAAATGAAAATTCTGTCATTAATTACTAGGGTTAATTACTACCCCTACCCCTACTCCTAGACCTATACCCATCATATAAAATGTTTGGCATTTTTACATTTTCAAAAAAACAAACAAAAAAACCCCAAACAAACAAACAAACAATTTGATATGTTTATTAACCCATTTTCCCCATGGGGACTGCTGGCTGGTCTCCACAATCTAGGTGATTTCAGGTTTTACTATCCTTGTGCGGACCATTTGTAATATAAAACATTCACACACAACTTTTTTTTTTTTTTTTACAGTATGTGTGTGCTTTTCAAAGGACTACCTCACATATTGTATATGTTTAAGCTCTAGTTCAGAAGTACGGTCAAAATATGATGAATTTTATGTTGCTTCAGTCCTGGTGTTCATTGTAGCGGACATGAAAAAAATCTAATGACAAAATGAGTTGGCACAAATTTCTACATTGGGAAGAGCAAATATCAAGGTTTTTTATTTTTGCTTAGTAGATAAAACAGATCTGACAGATAAAGCGGTTTGGATAATGGATGGATGGATGGATGGATATATAATGTAACTATGCTTATAATAATATCAGAAGATTTCTAAGCCTGTAATAGAACCCTCTGAACTTCAGCAAGGACGAGATGTTTGGTGGTGCAGGATAAAAGTAGTTACTATATAATGACATTTCTCTTATGAGACTGGCCTGGGAACAAAGTCTATTACTCTTTTAGTGCCTTTAACATAAGTGGTCATTTGACCAAAATCATACACTTTGTTTTAAACTGGCTGTAAGCAAAAGTGGGAGGAAACATGCCATTAGTGAAAACTGTTCACATACAGAGGCTTGAGAGCATTACACCAAAGGGGCAGTGCTGAATCATCGTAGCTTGTAGAGATGTTTTAGTTGTTTGAAATGAGGTTAAATAATACTGACAATGAACTTCCATGAAGTTCCATGAAGAACCTTTAACATCAATGGGAACTTTGCATTACACAAAGGGTTCTTTTTAGTGGAAAAGAGGTTCTTTAGATTATGAAAATGTTCTTCACACTTTAAAAAAAAAAAAAAAAAAAAAAAAAAAAATCAGAACTGTTCACTGAAAGGATCTTTGGGGAACCCAAATTTTCCAGTATGGTGTATTACATTCAGTCCTGGCTATGACAGTGGTTTTGTTCAAATTGATCAATTTTCATAATTTGTCATCTGACCAAAGCCTGAAAGAGACATAATCACTGAGAGCTAGCATGACAACATAGCATGACCCTTATACTGATATTAACCCGGACACTTGGAAGCTGTGCTATTTGTTACACACGAGGTCCACACGTGTGTATTTATGAAGATATAAGGTCCTTTTTATTTAAAGAACACCGAGTATGAAAAGAACAGTAACGTTAAATATAAATCACAAGACCTAAAAGAATGCAGAATCATTAAATAACTGTGTAATGTAAATGAACTGTTTAAATACACTGAAATTACATAAAATCATTTGAAATTAAATAAATTTGTGGGGGTGGGACTTAACCCTTACATTTATAAAATATAAACTTTTATTTTTTGTTCATTGTTTGCACTTAGACTTGGAAGTGACCATTACTTTCTCTATGTGCTGAAAGTCACTGAGATCCGCTGTAATGATTGTGGAGTAAGGATGGTGGAGTAAGTTTGGATGATTAATAGCCTCTTCATTTGAGCTACAATGTTGTCTGAGATTCTGGACTATTTGCTTTGAAGAACTACCTTGGTCCCCCATTCCACGGTGGCAGCACATTATTTCTTTCATTTGGCTGTGTGTCTGTCATTATTACGAGGTCATCTTACCTGGTGCAGATGTTACTTTTACTAATGAGTAGCCAGGCTCACTTTATGAGGTTAAAGTTGAGAATGCGGGGTCAGGCTTAATCTAGAGATGGGGAGAATCATCTGTTCTGCTGCTTCAATGTCACCTTGTCTTGTAGCACAGGAGAAAGGTGCTCTCACGCTAAAAGAAACATTACCTGCCATTCATGACCAAAAGTGCCAGCTGTCAATGTTCTTGTCACACTGACTCTTTAAACACACATACGCTTTACCTGCAACTCGGCATTTACTTCTTCATGTGTGCTCTATAATAACAGACCTTCTGTGGGGCATCCAAAGCCATAGTTTTCTTAGATTGATGACCATGTCTTGGTCTTTTGATTTATTATTATGCATTGCTTGGGGTCTGCACACATAATTTCTTAATTGTACACAGCATTTTTTGTGGTGTTTGTATGTTGTCAAGGTCCTACATCTAGATATAAAGTTTTGAACATCTGGATGAAATGGACTCAATGCAAGACAATTTGAGATAAAAGAATTGTATTTAAGAGAATCTATTATGCAATACACACATTTTTAGCACTTTCATATTTTTATATTCAGCAGGGAAAGCTAAACAGCAGTTCACAATATCACAGATGTGAATGTCAGGATTGTAGTTATGTTCTTTGCCAATTTTGCCAAATACACTACTTGCCACAGGTCTGTTTGTATGTGCTATTAAATCATTTCTAAATGTCTTTTTCAGACTTTTCTAATTTTTCTAACATTAGATAATAATGACAATATAAACACTGCAGGAAAGGTAATTAAATACTAAATAGAGCCAATATCGTCTTCTAACGGTTTCTACTCGTGTTGCTTCTGGTCTGTCAGTCACTTAGATGTAACATGCATAATAAGCCTCATCATTATTAGTAAAACTTTTGGAGGAGTTGAGGATACATGAATTCCTTATAGTTTATATTGGAGAGGAGCGTGTTAGTAATACTTGATATATGCATTTGAAACAACTTTCATATGGATGGAAAACTGCAGGGAAATGTTGCCTAAATTTCATTAATGAACAGCCATTACCATTTCATTATGACTGATTTTAAATAGGGAGTTGTAATTAAGACACTGATTGCTCAGCAGAGCTCTCCTTGGACCAGACAACATCTGTTTGTCAATTAGTGGTTTCACAACTGCAGTGTTGTCAAATTGTGGATAGAATTTGGTGATCATGGTTTTGCAATTGAGAATTTCTCAATAATTGTGCAAGTTTTTCTTCCTCATTAACCAGAAATTGTTTACTAACCTTCACTTCTCAGAATATGCAACAGACCATTTATCAGGCCAGAGGCAGAATTACTAAATCTTTCCATCTAACTACTTATTGTTTTGTATGGGTTATAAGTTTGTGTCTTTTTGCAACCCAACATTTGAATTGTCAGAAATTATAGCTCAACTAAGGATAAGTTAAAACATCTGTTGTTACAGATAGTGTAAATATCATGACATAGGACCCCATGTAGAGAGGGTTTGGCTGCTTTCCAAAGCCTTTGTTCTTGTTGTGAGCTGTTTAATTTCATTTACTGGTGGTCACTGATTATTTCCAAAAATGGTGAGCCTCCTAATTGGCTTTTGCACACTATTCTTGATTATAAACCCCAACAACCTCACACACAGATGCGAACACAAAGAAAAACACTTTGACATACACAAACAATCACACAATTTCATGTCTAAAGAGAGAGAGGAAGAGAGAAAGAGGAAGAAAGGAAGGAGAACTACACAGCTGGCCTTGGAATGGACACCTGGGCTCTCTGTAGCCCTGCTCTGATTGGCCAGATGAAAGATAGTGCAGGTTTGGTGACAGATCTGCCCACGTGCAGATGTTGTAGATCTTGTGTACTTCTGTATGCAGGGGTAATTATAAGTCTTCTACTGCGACTCTTTGTGAACAGCTGGGAGCCAACTGATGCCCACCTCAGCAACTTTCATCAGCTCACATTCAGCGTGCTGCAGGAGACAAGTCTTCACGATTAAGGAGTTGAATGATGCAAGTAGACCTCAAGGTTGCATGTGTGCTTTTAAAATGACAACATGAAAAATCATTATTTACACACAAATTGATTAGTCTTATGCCACGTTCATACAGCAGCAGAATACGGTTGTCAGTCTTGTATTTGAGCCCTTAATACGGTTACGTTCTCACACATTGACACTACGGTTATTTATGGGAATGACAACCGCATTCTATAACCGAACTCACACCTGTAAATTTTCAGGATACAAAACTGCGCGGGACATTTCGAGACTCAAAAAATTGACAGTGTGAACGTGGCCTTAAATTACCCAGTAGTTATGATTTAAAGCAAGGTTACTGTTGATGATACAGAAATTTAGTGGAGGACATATGCATCCTTGTAATTGGGTATGAATGATTTTAAGTACTTCCTTAGAATTGGAACCACACTAAGCACATTTTAAATCTACAAGATAAATGGTTGTAAATCTTTTCAAGGACCCGTAGATAAACATAAAATTTATTGCTTATTTACATTATGACTGAAGATAACTTCAGATTTGCTGCCAGAGACCAGAAAAAATGACAGGCTAAATTTTGATTCTTCAAAACATCCTGGGAATTAAGTGAATAAATCAAACCACATGATGTGACCAATAGAAATGCTGGAAGTGGTACTGAACTCATGAGTTCCTATAGTTTATGTCTGTTTTAAGCTTTAGTTTAACCATCTAATTGATCTAAGCATGGGTAAAGTATTAGAGAAGTATCAGGATATAATGAGTATTAAAGAGATCTTAAAAGGGACCTATTATTCACTTTTATAAGGTGTTTAAACACAGTTGTGTGTCCACAGTGTGTGTAAATAACCAGCATATAATGGTAAAAATCCACCCACTCCTTTCTTTATAATCCCCATAAATCATAAAAAGTCTCTCCAAACAAGCAGTTCCAGATTTCCCCCTACTCTTACAGTAGGGGGAAGCCCCACCCACAATGGCACAGAATCAGCCCTATTAGCTTAGCTCCTCCCCTGAGTGAGTTGTACACAGTCCGCCATGTTTATCTCCATTATCTCCTCCTAACAGCAGCATTCAGGTAAGAATTGTATTCTTATTAAAGCTACTAAAGTTATTTAATCAAGAGCAGTAAGTTTTTTTTCTGTTTTTCTTTTGTTTAATTCTTATTAAAAGCATATACAGCAGTAGGTACTGTATATTATCCTGCTGTCACTTTAATACACAGATAAAATATATACATGCAATTTCTTTCCCTATGTTCACAGACATAACCCTATGTTTGTGAACTTTGTGATTTTTTTGACGTAACCTTGAGCATAAAGGTGATGATACACGGGGCAACTTTTTGAGCAATGTTGCTGGGCAATGTTGCCGTCAACGGGCAACCTGATGAGACACAGGGCAACTAATTAGGGAAACAGACAGTTGGTAGCAACCAATCAGAGAGGAGCAAATCTATTGCCAACTCAATAAATACTTTATTATAAACACTTATTAGGCACTTTATTTCAACTTTTCAAATATTTTCTTCATTTTTATTAAAAATAAATTCCTTTCGATCTGATTTGTGACAGGAAAAGGGAGAAGAGCGAGTTCGGCAAAAGGCGGATTCGAACCCGCGTCGATCGCATCAAAAGCTATTCAAATGTCAAACGCCCTACAGCCTACGCTGCTACAGACGTTGAAAAATACCGTCATTTTAGTATTTAACTGAAATCATTCAATAGCTTCATTACAGCATACACACATTACTTTCGGACAGTTGTTGGTATTTTAAGCAATATATGAGGTAAATTCCCTGTTTTGGGTTGACGCATGACAACTTACTAGCGTAAAAAGATAAAAGTTCACACTCCTTTTCTCCGCTCCACTGCCGCTGAGAGGCCGCCATCTTGTTTGAATTTTTTCTGAAATCTCCGAACCGGTCACATGATCGGCTGCTAACATTCTGATTGGAGGATCTCAAAAAATTGCCCACAACCGATCTAACGTATCCAGATATAAATTTGTTGCTCATTCTCAATGGGAAAGTGCCCAAGCAACGTTGCTCGGCAACATTGCCCGGCAACATTGCTCAAAAAGTTGCCCCGTGTATCATCACCTTAAGGTGACGTAAACTTTGCATTTCACGGTCCACCCCACAGAGCGGGTGTAAATGTGGAGGCAGATGCAAAGCACATTCAGGTTTTTGCTGAGGAGTCAAGCCGGTGACCTGGCCGCTCATTGGTGGTACAGCAATTGTGGCGACTGGACGTAATGTCTCCATTCCCTCCTTCAGGGAATGAGGGTTACATCCATAACAGAGATGTTCCCTTTCAGTCAGCCATGTTCGACGTTACATCAGAACTAAACTGACGAATTGGGATCCCTACCAAAGTGCCACTATTGCTGCCCCTTCTGGGCCCTGTGTAAGCCACCTGATCCCTACGCACCTGCTGGGGCGGAAGATAGGACAGGGTTTATGCAGAGAAGTTTGATTACTGTTGTTCCGCTTGACCCATACAGTAAGACTATTGGATAATGCTGGGAAAGCATGCCCTTTCAAGCAGAAAGTAACACTACTTTACACTAATTTTAATATTTAGTAATCAAGAGAAGTGTTATCATCGCTGAAGAAATGGCAGATTTTAATCCCCAGACACCAAGCAGTTCAAGCCCTGAAGAAATAAGACAATGACATCATCTTATACTTCTCTGACTGAACTAGCAAGGAGCTGTTGTAGCCAATGAGAAACTTGGTAAGTTCAAGTAAAGTTTGGCAGATTCAGTTAGGTCGCCAACCCGTCGATCGCGATCGACCGGTCGATCTTTATCACTGTTCCAGTAGCTCGCGAAAATAACAGAAATATCTCCAGTCTTTGTACTGTATTTTTGTATTTATTTTATTTTTGGGAGCTACTGGGACAGACAGATAAAGGTAAATAGCCCACATCATTTCTGAGTCTGTAAACGGCCGTTAACAAGAGGCCAGAGACGCTAAGACGGACGCAAAGAGGAGAAAATATGGAATTACGTTTGTTCCAAAAATAATGAACGTAACTTTTCAAAAAAACTAATAAAAATATAAATTGAAACTGAATAAAATGTCTTTGAAACTTAAAAAAATAAATCGCAGGCAAAATGTTTGACTTTGTTTTTAATACACTGCATGTTTTGTTAACAGTTTCTTTTCTTTCTTTCACTGATCTTTACGTACAAAAACATTTCCAGAGTTTTCATTTATGCTTCTGAAGTTTTCGTTTACGATCCCAGAGTTTTCGTTCGTCTTTCTGACACAAATCTCTCACGGGGGCGGGGCCAGCAGTGGTGTGTTCTCATTGGCTTACTGAGTTTTTGATTGACAGCTTCTTCTTGACCTGGAAGTGAAGACGTCAGCGTTGTGTTTACAATTACATGTGTAGAGGTGAGCGTCTGTAAGCGGCTTCTTATTTCATTTAAAGCTTTTTTTGAATTTTATCTGTATTTATCTGCTGCTTCTACTTTGTCGACATAAACTTTTAGGAGCGTGAGAGATCAAACGCGAGAGAAAATTAATGTTTTAGGTTTAATTGTACATTAAAGGTTATAATACTGAAAATATTGCATAATGTCCAATGTTTTCGGAGAATATTTGATTATTTCTGATGATTCTTCTCTATTGTTGGGTCTGATTAGGTTGTGCTGTTACATTTTAAAGAGAATACTAGTATCATATACATATTCAGCCGTCAAGAAAGTCTCACTCCAACCAGGTAATCAAGGTTGGCAACCATGGCCATCACTCTACCCATTGTTAGCATAAGCACATACACCATCACAATTAATGATCACTCAATTCTGAAGGATTCAAACAATATGAAAATAACAGTCTTGGCTTGCTACAGCAAGACGGTATAGACCTCAAAGGGCATTTCAGTACTCCACACAAAGAATGTTGTTGTTGCCATTTTTTATCATTCTAATAATTTTATTTAGTTAACATTATCATCTAACATATAAAAGTAGATTTTTTTTTTTTTTTTAACAATCATCAACAGTTTCAATTGTGACTTTATATATATATATATATATATATATATATAACAGTTGAATAAATGAAAATATGAATCAATTCAAATAAATTTAAATTCTTTATTGTCACTACAGCATACACACAAGTATAAAAGTGAAAGTGTTGGATGCAATTATGTTGTGAAAGGAACGACCAGAATCCACAAAACACTAACTGCATATTCATGTAATGCACAGTATTCTCATGATATACAGTACATTACTATAAAAATGCACAAGCACCTATTATAGGATACATGTGTAAAATTCATAAAATTCATTTTATTACCATTTTTAAACTATAGTGAATAAACTTAATGAATGGAATGAAATGTTCATGTTGTCTGAATACATTTTTGGTTTGACTGTATGACTTTCATTCTCCACATGAGCACAAATATCTTTAAGAAAATAGTCCATCTCTGTGAGCCCATAAGTGGACTGTAACCCATACACGTATGATGGTTGGTGGGAAACAATTGTTAATAATTAAAACAGTTTAAATTATTAGTATTTTTCTCATCTATTGTTTCACTTCAGAAGACATTGATTCATCCACTGGGGTCGCATGGATTACTGTGTCTTTAAGACTCGAAGACATGTATTATTTTCCTAAAAATCCTAATTCATGTTTATCTGTAGAAAGAAAGTAATGCGCATCTTGGACGGCATGAGGGTGAGTAAAATATACGAGAATTTTTTGGGGTGAACTATCACTTTAACATTCATATGTTGTTGGTATGCTAATCCAAGATCAGTATGGACTAATAAGAATAAAGTACAACCTCTTGTGTGTTTGTGAACTGTGTCTTGTTTTAATCTAGAGCTCCAAAAAAAATAAAATATTTGCATAATATCAGGTGTCTGAAGATCAAGATCCCAGTCAGTCAAAGGTGATGTGTCTGAACAAAATAAGAGTCTTGTCTGATGGGGACAGTGGATCTCTGGGGCTACCACTCCCTCCTCTGGGTCAGCATCAGAATTTTGTTAATGGAAAAGTTGCTCCACTCCCTGGAAAATATGAAATCAGATGTATTATAATCTAACAATACAAACTGCTTTGAATTCCCACATAACAAATTATGCAGCCTTAAAATATTTATTTCAAACAAATTATAATTTCAGCCATAATTACTTTCATGTATAGGTTTTGCATTTAGCCATACAGTAGGCCTACTGTGCAAAAGTCTTAGCTTTGTTGTTTTAGCAATGTTTTAATGACCATCCATGTGAACAAAATGGATTCTATAAGCAAAAATCAGTATTTAATGTGACCTCCTAGACCTCCAGTTTTTTCAAACGAGAAACTTGTGATCAGATTTTGAAAGCCTTTTGGCCTTTTTTTGATTTTTGGCCTTCCAGTCATTTTCCATTCCATTTAGGTTTGAGAGAGCCAGGTTCTCACTATTACTCAATTGTAAGGAGAGGTCACTAAATACTTAATAAATAATACCACTTTAGCCTGTAGAAGTCTTTTTTTCCCTGTTTTTTAATAATGCTTACAAATTTAAAGTATTTCCTGGTCATATTCTAATAAGTCTGAAAAAAAAAATTATATGGTCACTATACCATTGCTAAAACATCCAATGGTGTCCTAAGACTTTTGCACAGTACTTTATATGTAGTATTATTAAAGACTACCTTTTCCCCTTTAAATATGATCTAATCCAATGCTGTATATACAGTACATAACCAGATCCTGTAATGACTGGGTTAAATCAAGACAACACTGCTGTATAAAGTGGGCTCTAAATGAGCTCTAAAATACCTCTCCATCTGAAAAAGCAAGTAAGTTAATATTACTTATATTGATTTTGTAAACGTAAAAAATACTGACTTACCGCGAGTATCCAGATAACGACGATGACTGATGATAATGATGATTATATCATTCGTCGGTGCTAGGCCTAAGAAATCATCTCACCATAGTAGCAGCAGCTACAGATAAAAAAATAAAAACTCCTATCTTTACATCACTAAAATGAAATAAGAAGCCGCTTACAGACGCTCAGCTCGACACATGTAATTGTAAACACAACGCTGACGTCTTCACTTCCAGGTCAAGAAGAAGCTGTCAATCAAAAACTCAGTAGCCAAAAGCTCATTTACGTTTTTGTTTCATGCTTTTTTGTGTATGTAGCATAATTGTAAATTACAATTTCACAAAGATAAAGTCAGACTGTTCTGTTTCTGCTTTAAATCCAGAAATTAAATCTAATTAAAACAAAAAAATAACTGCTCATCATGCAACGTGCCTAGTATCTTTGTTTGGATTGTGATCAAAAAGCAGTGATTCCCAATTTGAAATGGCTATGTATTTTTGTTTATTATAATAATATTAATAATGAATATCTGCAACCGGTATCAGAATCTGCAAATTTGCTTGTAAAAATAAATAAATAAATAAATCAGAATCTACATTGGCCACGAAAAAAAATACTAAATACAATCTGGGCTGTCTTTTTCTGTCAAGTAGATCTTGTCTTTCAAAAAGGTCGAGGTCAGTGATCTTGGGCTTAAAAAGGTTGGTGACCACTGAGTTAGACCATGTTACCTTTATTAATAGTTTGTATACTGTTTGCTCTTTTCAGGTGGAATGTAAACCTGAGTAAACTGTGCTACTTTAATGATTATTTCTAAGTTTACTGAGCAATGTCAACTGCTGTTATCCACATCACATTAATGCCCTAACCAACTTTACCAGAAGAATCATTTCAGTGTCTGGAGCAAACTTATGTAAGTAAAGCAAAACATTTCAGTTTTTTTTTATTTTTCTTATTTGCTTTTGTAAGGATATCTTAATGAAGAAAATGGAGGGCAACAATGTTAACGTTAGCTTTGTCAGACAAAATGGCGGATTCGGTGTTCTGACTGGTTAGATCGCTTGTCAATCAAACTCCTGGCGAAGGGTCAATTGATTCGGCCCGGAATTGGGCAGTGAGTACACGCGCATCCGGCCCCATCGCTGCAGACAGAAGCGGGCCAAGTGGTAAGTTTCTGGCAGGTGAGAATCTAACCGGAACTGGGCAGAGTGTATTTTGCTATCTGAGTGTATTTTGCTAAGACGTGTTAAGTTTCAACTTTGTCTGCATTTTAGTTTGCTGATAAATGGCTAAAATGTAAAGTTAGCAACGCTAGAACTGATATGTAGGGTCTGCGTGTGTGAGTGAGGCACCCGCACAATCAATTAGATTTAATAAAATAAATATAAATATCTTAATAAAATAAAGAAAACGAATAAAAAGCTAGCGTAGATTGTACTAGTCCTACAGTTTTTCTCTTTTGTTTTGCTAATCTGTTAATTATTTCAGTAAGAATATTTAGTGTAGGCTAGTCCTATTTTTTTTTATTCCTTGTAGGCTATATTATTCTGTTTTTCTCTGCTTTGCAGGTGCATGATGTGTGAATCCTAATGTTCTGTTGATATTGCCATTTGCGCATCCAAAGTGAAATCCCTGGAAACACTTGTGATATTTTAAGACACGCATCTATTCCAATTTAATTTTAATTTGACATTTTAAACGTGCAGTTTAATGGTTAATGATTGGTTAGTGAGTGATTGTCTGTCAGGAAAATAATTCACAGTTTTTGTTCTCAAAACTGTTCTCCACCAGATTTACTATGTTGCACACTCAAGTTCCCACTGACTCAAAAACTTTCGTACACGAGCTGAGACCTGACGTGAGATTTGATCATAGCCACCACTCACGCTCATATTGATAAATGCCAAATTTTGCGTGGAAACGAGCGTATGCACAGTTTTCTGGAATACTATTGTTTGATTGATGAGGGCCTATGTGTTTTTAGTACACCAGTCTAGTAAACTAATATTAGCGTACAATCCAGACATAAGTAAGTTCCCTTTGAAAGAAAAGAGAAAAGAAGACAAAAGTTCAAGGTGGTGAACTTAACCTCACATTAATATTTTATGCATATGACCTTTGAAGTTGATATGTATAATGTGCGGTTTGCCTCTTTCTCACAGGTGTTTAAAATGACTCCTCTACACATGAAAGAAACCTCCAAAAGAACCCTTTGTTGCTTCCCCATGCATGAGAAACATTCAAATGTGTGAACTTAAAGTCCAAATAAGGTGATATAGTCAGTTAAACACTGTTAGAGGCATCAGTTTTAAATGTTTGACTCACTATCCTCTTTGTGTTTCATGGCATCTAATTCAGCACTCGTGCTGGTATGTGTGTGTCTGTAGGTTTGTTCGTGTGGGCCTGTGTGTTTATAAGAGTTTGTAATGTGTGCATTTCAGACCGGTTGAACCTCTTCACCTGGCCTAATCACACACACGCACAGTACTGGTTATGATGACCTCTAATATTCTCTAGCAACATCAACAGTAAGAGATCTGTGTGTGGATTCACCAGGTGCTACTGTTGAAGAGGAAGAGGATGAAGAAGACTAATCTGGCCACCTGGCTGATAGGTCTCAAACACCTGTGTTGGATCTTTCACTGAGAGTCTAATGGCTTAATTTATACAGCTGATAATTGCTGCACTATAACAGCTCCAATAACTTTAAAACTCAAGAGACAATCCAGCCCCTGTGTGTCCTGTCCATTCTTAAACGTGTATGTGCACCTGGTGAACAGTGGCTGTTGCACTGATATAGAAAAGGGTCTTTCCTTTAGACAAGGTTTGTTATCTCTGCTAAGTGTAGGCCTTAGACAACCTGGTGCTGTACTACAGCTCGACAAAGGATGACATAAAAATAGCCTGTTTTTATGGATGTCGCTGATAGGGTTAAGTTTGTCTGAGAGTGTGTGTGGCATAGAGAGAAAATGTGTGAGTGTGACTGTGTGAGTGAATGGTGACTGCACTGACAGGGCCACCCATTTAGTCTCAGCAAGTGGCCCACCAGAGGAGGGGCAAAAAAATACAACCTCCATGTGCCCCTTTGCCTTTTGCGATCCGTCCTTACCCAACCCCAATCATGAAATTACACTACACAGTCTAATTATTACTGTTACACTGACCCAGTTCTCAGACTGTATAAGAACACAGATTTCTTGTATCAGCTATCAAGTGCGGCAGAAAATGGCAATTATGCTCCACTCAAGTAAAATAAACATTATATTATCCATATACTGCATGCCTTTTGTACACATGCAAATGTTCATATAATTTCCTTCAGTTTAGCAATAATATGAAATAGCTGATGTCATTGCTTGGACACATTTTATTTACCGGTTACACTTTGTTTTGTTGGTCCCCTTTAATATTCTGTTGAATATGAATAACGTTGCACCTACTTGTCAGCTAACTCTCATTCTCATTGGAATATTAGTAGACTGGTAGGGTTAGGATTAGTAGAATAAGTTGACGTACTTGCAAAGTAACTTATAGTCAGTAGAATGTGTTTCGGACCATCAAAATAAAATGTTAGCATATATTAAGCAGACAGTCTACTAATACTTTAATGACTGGTAGTTGACATGTAGGTACAACATTACTTATAGTCAAGAGAATGTCTAAAGGGGACCATTAAAAATAAAGTGTTACCTATATGTTTACTATAAGTAGAGAATCGTAAAGAATTTAACAAATCCGGTTTCATTGTTTTAGTTAGTACTTTTAAAGAATATGTATAAAAAAGCAATGCAGAATTTATTTTTTTCTTCACAGCATATTAAGGAATTTTTTAGTCCTTTTAGAGGTGGAGTAAATGCAGTTCAGGAATTGACCTTAAATATTAATCAACAATACTAAATTACCAAAAAATGTGGTAACATATTTCATTTATTTTTCTAAAATATAATTACAAAATATACATTTTTAATTTGTGTTTTAGTTGCGAGTCTTATAGTTGTAAGCTATACTGTATGAGTTTGATTCACTTACAAGAAATGACTCAATAGAGTCATTTGTTCAGGAATCGGTCTACTCTATTCACGTTTTGTGATGCAGATTCTGGAGTAGTTTTGTGATGCTGTTGAATAAATAACAGTAAACAATGCAGGAAACAGTATTTTACTGTCGTATTCTATTGGCAGTAGAATGCACACGTGAGAACTGTGAACGATCGTCATTTGGTTCTGATATTTTGAAAATGTAACCGCTTCTGAATAAGAAATAAAGGTTACACTTTATTTTAATGTGTCCCTATTACTGTGTTATTAGAAGTACTGAGTAAAATTAATTAAGTACATGTACTTACTTTAGAGTTACGGAAGGATGGTAATTTGGTTTAGGATTTGTTGCATGTAATTATGCCTAATTTATGGTTATTACTATAGTTAATACATGTAACGTGTAACAAGGACACATTAAAATAAAGTGTTACCGAAATAAATTCCAAATAAGAACTGCTTCTTGATTCCCAAACCTAATAGCTAAGCTACAGGTCAAGTGATGACAGTCAGAAAGACCACCCTCAATGTGACACCACCAATTTGTGTGGGTGTGAGAGAAAGGTGGAGAGACGGAAAGAGAAAACAATGAAGCCTGAGAGAAAATTACAGGTTGTTAGCAGTCTTTTGATCCGTTTGTATGGCTGTCCATATTTGTGTACAGGAGATGTTGTATTATACTCTTAAGATGTAAATGATGAACAGTTGATGAATATACTGCTGCTGAACAAAACAGTTGTGAGCACTTTTATCTGATATTTTAGTGGAAAATCCTGCATTTTATCCACTAACCACCCACAATCCAGTGTAGCCTGTAGATGTGCTAAAATTTCACAGCATTAATTACAGCAATAGTCAGAGCAAGCATAAGAAAATACTAGAAAAAGATGTTTTCATTAGATTGAATCTACAATTTGTCCTTAATTTACAAAGAAAACAGTGTTCTTGTATGTGAGGAATTCAGGAAATGTTTGTTTAAAGGCTGTCTCCCCTACTGATGTTCTGAGGGGTGAGTAAACAGCCGATCATGTGGCCAGTGACAGAAGCCTCTACTGTGTCAACAACATCACTGTGAATAGCAGCTGATGGAGGCCAACACAAACACTGAATGACGGTTGTATCACTGCAGAAGCTCTGAACTGGCTTCCTCCTCACCTGTCTAAGAAGCAGCTCTGACTAGGATTGTTATTGGTCAGTGCTTTAGTAAGGCTAATTTGTGTGCTTGTCAAAAAGTGTTAAGTGTACTAAGTGTGCAAAGGTGTAGTGCAAAACACCCTAAACCCCATGTGTAATATTTTCTGCTTGTTTGCTATTAGTTTTTTTTTAATTGCTTTGGTGCAATTTTCACAAGCAGTTGGTGAATTTTCATAACTCTTAGTACAAATATCAAAACAGATCATCAAAAGTGCACTTTTTTCTTTTTTTGTGTGTTCGTACAATACACAATCTTAAAGTATCCTTTTCACTACATAAATAAGTGTTTTATCTATATAAATGTTTCATTCACAGTATGTCTTTCATAAAGCTCTTACTATCAAACGTTTGATTTGCATCTGTTTTCATTTAGTTTAACACATTTGTCTATTATTTAATCCAACTGATATTAATGGTTAATCAATTAATCATTTGGTACTTCTATAGATTTCTATACATACAGATTCTATGGATATAGTTTCTACTACTATCTACGGATACGGATAACCAAAATAATTTTTTTAATTTTAAGCGATTTATCTTATATTATAACCACTATGTTGTGTGTGTGTATGTGTGTGTGGTCATGGTATTCCCTATGATATGGGGACCAAATGTGCCCACAAGTACAGGAAGAAGGCAGACAGATGGCACCAAGTACAGCATTTTACATTACAGTATACCATGTGATACTGTAAACAGATTACCATGGTAGAGACTGACACATTACTTTAACTCACCCTTAAAGGTGCAATATGTAAGAATTTTGCAGTAAAATATACAAAAACCACTAGGCCAGCATTATATATTTTGTTTAACTTGAGTACTTACAATATCCCAAATGTTTGCCACTATTTGTAAATCATTAGAAAATTGCAATTTTAACCAATGCTCTGGAACGTGTGAGGAGTCGCCTGTCAATTGTGTCAATTTCCGGTTTTATATTGTAGAAACCATGGAAACACCATGCTTTAATATTGAAGCATTGAAGCATGCTTTGCAAGACACTTTAATATATTACATGTTTTAATAGACAAGGGAACAACTGTTTTGATATATTTATAGAAAGAAAACAAATTATTGTTATATAGCTCAATATAGCTCAGTCTTATTGTTTAAATGTAATTTTCTTGATTTTTTGCGAGTACCATGCTTTACCATGCCTCAGAGAAAAACACTATTTGGTGAAGTAGCTAACATAGATGCAGCTGCTATGTCAGATGCAGCTTTATTTTTACAGCATTTTCTCCATCATACAATACGTTTTAAAATTAATTGCATGCCATTTATCAACACAAGCCATCCAGCATTTAATATAATATTCTTAAATCGATCTAGCCTACTGCAGTGTGCAACAAGTGTCTCACAGCAGCCGCTGAGCGAATGCACAGAGTAACATTATAACATTTTCAACACACTCAAATGTATCTAATATGATAAACAGAGCTGTGTTACCTCATACTCATGACCGGAAAAGCGGAAGCAGCACAGGCGACTGTGGCATAATAAAAGTTCCGCTGTTCGTGAGGCGTGTGTTGCGCAATCACTCCAGCGGCCTCTTTCAGCTCCCACAACACTCGGTCCTGCTCTCCTTCATACAACATTAATGTTAATAATCGCATCCATGAACATGATTTCTTCCTGAGTTCTATCTAATTGTTTTCCACTGGCTGTGAGGTGGAGACCACATGTCCCAAGATTCCGCTCTCAAACTTGGCGTCATCAAGCTACGCCTTTGTTTTTATTAGGCCTCTAGTGAACAGAAAATCGTACATACCGCACCTAAAGGTCAACAGTCATATGGTACAGTGAAAACATTTACTGTATTGGCATTAAACTCTGTTCTAGCACAAAACCTCATGGCCGTTTCAAAACTTTATCACACCTTTTGATAACACGCTGAATAGATACTATTACAAACATTATGGATTTTATGTCAATTATCTAATTTAGGTAATGTAAGTGTATTTTCTAAAGTAGCATCTGTAGTCTGTTTAACTGTAATTTTTTCAGCAACAAGGGTGATTTGAAATGTGTCTTGCATTGTTTGCTTTTGAATGAACTGATAAATGTAATTAAAGGTGCTAAAGAGGATGTTTTGTTTTATACATTTTTGCAATATTACTTGAAACTGTCTTCACTAACTGATAAAAGACTATTTATTTGGTGCACTGAAAGGAATAATATTAATATACATCATCTGTGCACGAGGTAGGGCCTTAAAAACATCAGCCAATCATATACGCATTCATCGCGGCCCTCTGGCTTGTCAATCACTGCCATGACGTTCCTGGTGAGAGATATATATAACGCTTTCACAAAGCTCTCATAAACCCACATATAAAAGCTGGCCAGAAGCGATGGTTTATAATTTAATACAGAATACATACATGATGTAAATAAACATAGTTGAACACACCCACAAACAGACACAATTAAACACTCACACTGTACAAATGGTATATTATATCCCCTAACCCTAAACCTACCCACAGAAAACCTTCTGCATTCTTAGATTTTCAAAAACATCACTTAGTATGATTTATAAGCTGTTTTCTTCATGGGGACCACAAATTGTCCCCACAAGGGCGAGGTGGACACCCTAGGACACCCCTCCACCCACACATGCACGCGTATCTCCTTCTTCAAAGACTTTTTTGGTCCCGGAAGCCATGAGACGCTAGTGAGAGATAGTGTTCTCCTGGCTGATCGGGACATTTTCCACTCTTTATCTGCTTGACGCCTCTGCAAGGTGGGTTCCCAGACTAAGGGGCACACTTTCCTTTTGATACGCTTCTTCTGGTAAAAACACCCCCACCCTCCCATCCACCCACTCCACACATACATTAAAATCGGTTTGTTTATCTCGAACAGATATTGCTCTATTTTCAGAATGGGAAACAAGCTTTCTAGATTTGGGACGCCAATTTCGTACTTGCTTTGTGTAGCTGCGTCATACTCTTTGACTCTTTGTTTTTCTTTCTCTGTGTAAACATTTGACATTTCCCATTGTGAGATTTACTTTATACTGGCTATTTAGAGATTGCGTAATATATATATAGCTCTGTCAACACACTAACATCAGTGACCTGCTACAATCTCCCATCTGTGCTGGGGAGTGGGTATTTCAAAATCTAACATGAATCAATGAGAGTGATAATGACACATTGTTCCTCTCTGCTTGCAAAGGAGACTCTGGGACGCAGTGACAATCGCAAACTGTTGATGAGGCATGCCATTTTTTCTCTTGCGCCCACTGTGTGTTATGGTAACATTTTTCCTGTACTGAATTTCTTTTCTTTTACACCTACAGTTTAACAGTCCTTTCTCAGCCGGCCTAAAGGCCACGGGCCTCCCCAGACTGCACTCTGATAAAGACTGATTTATGCCACATCTTGAAGGGGAGCAGCGTGGGCAAACATCCTGAGCTATAGCCTATAACTCTTCTCTTTCTCTCTAAGAGCATCTTGTGCTTCAATCGAAGCAAGAACATCTGTATGTCTGTACAAAGTCACACGTCACAAATGTTTACTACCATCAAGTAGTTACAGTCATTAGGATTTTTCTTTTGAAATAAATAATCCTTATACTTTTATTCAGCAAGGATACATTAAATTGATCAAAAATGCCAGTAAAGACATTTAGGTAATACTTTAGATTAGGTAAACATATTCACTATTAACTAGTTGCTTATTAGCGTGCATTTTAC
Organism: Chanodichthys erythropterus; assembly: GCF_024489055.1. Taxonomy (NCBI): domain Eukaryota; kingdom Metazoa; phylum Chordata; class Actinopteri; order Cypriniformes; family Xenocyprididae; genus Chanodichthys; species Chanodichthys erythropterus. The sequence continues at coordinate 43,952,261 of NC_090233.1, forward strand.
TAGCATATTGGCTGTTTATTAGTACTTATAAAACACATATTAATTCCTTATTCTGCATGACCATATTCTAGATCCCTTAAGTTTACCCCATACCTAAACTTAACCACTACAACACTTACTTGCTATCAATAAGCAGCTAATTAGGAGTTTATTGAGGGAAAACTCCTTGGTAACAGTGAATATGTGTACCCCAATTTAAAGTGTGACTGACAATTATAATGTTACAAAAGATTTCTATTTCAAATAAATGCTGTACTTTCGAACTTTCTATTCATCGAAGAATCCTGAGGGGAAAAAAAACACATTTTCCACAAAAAAATTAAGAAGTACAACTGTTTTCAACATTGATTAGTTAGTCATCTTTATTTTTTATAGCAGTTATAGAGTACAGATTGTTTCAAAGTAGCTTTACAGTGATCAACAGGAAAATAATAAGGCAAACAGAGTAGAATTCGGCTTTAAAAAAAAGTCATTGCTCAGCTGAAGTCAGTTCAGAGTTGATTTAGTTCCATTTTAAAGATAATCAATTATTAAATTAGCTCAGTTCGGCCATAAAGCAATTGGTAATAATAGGAAAACAGCCTTGCTGAGCATAAGATAATGAATCTCAGATTTTTAATGTGGTCTCAGACTTTTGGAAATCAAGATCATACATACACTATACCTCTGTATATGTAGAGCGAGATCCATGTTTTGCACAAATATGCATTGTAAAATACATAAATTAACCTCTAGTGGCAACATATTTCCTTCAGTCTTTATGTTTGTAACAATGTCAGTTAGTGTTCAATATTTATGCAATGAAGGAGCCATCTCCTCCTTTAGTCTTCTTTTACATTGCTCTTTAAAACAACCCCATCAAGATTCATTGTACCTTGTTGGTAAATCCAGCATAGATTTGTAGAACAAGTATATATACAGTAGCTCTTTGTCATGCATGTCTTTGCAGTTATTAATTCATTTCACAGTTAATTTACAAAATCTACAAACTACATAGTCAAAACATGCAGCAAAAAATCATGAGCACATCGGTTTGGGAGTTCCCTCTCCCTCTAACAGCTCACAGAATGAATTGTCTTTGGCCTAGCCAGATATCTACCCACAACCGGCTGGCCTGGCAAAAATTTAGTTTGTGACCTTTTAGCTGATGGGTGTTACAGCCCAGAAATACATGTGTATTTGTATTACCATCTGAGGTTTGGTCTTTTAACTAAACCAAACGATATACTGTACATGCATACTAAGACAGATAAAAAGTCATACAAACACAAAGTGATCACACCCTTGTGACTGATATAAGCTGTTGGATAACAATGAAAGATTTATACATTTAGTTATCATACGCTTCCCCTTTGACAGGCTGCAGAAATGGTGCAAACAGAACTGCAGGCCTTTAATCATTACAGTCTCCAACCAAGCCTAAGTCCAGCCCAATCACAGAGGTCAGAAAAGGGAAGATGTTTCTCTTTGGGAAATTATTAGTGACTCTGCATTATGGGATAATGTAAAGAGGGACTTTTTTGAGGAGTATTTACATAAAGAGAAGAGTAGTCACTTAGTCCATAATAACAGAGTAAGGTATCTATCATCCATCATGGAAAGCAATGAAGATGGTCATACTTACTCAGTAACTAGTGATTTACTTCAGCCTTTTATCAGTCTGTGTCATCAGGTTAGCATTATGTTAGTATACAAGACAACTGTACAGGCTTCTCATGGGTTCCAAAAAGGTGTTCCTTTTGGATGAGAAAAGTTTGACCCTTTACAGAATGGACGCTTATCTGGTAATGGTCCATTGACAAAATGTAATATTTAAGGCCTCTTGAAGAGGTAAGCACTTACTATTTAAACTGGACACTTACCATCTCAAATTTTTGTGCCAAATGGATTTTGAATGCAACTTCCAAAAGACAAAATATAAATATATTTTTTTACATTAATTATGTTCCATGATTATTGTAGCCACAAAATTATTAGTGCTTCAAAGTTGTCACCTTTTTGCCATTTTGAAGCCATATTATTTAGTCTATGTGATTTGAGCAGAGCCAAGGGGTTGTTGCATTCGGGTAGCCATTCAGTGTCATGTTCAGTATCATGGTTTCTAAATATGCTTGCATTTGTTGTCATAGTTACTCATTGTTTGATTGATTATCCCCACTTGTTTTTTGTTTCCACCTTAATTTAACCTGTGTATATAGTCTTCAGTTTCAATTGTTCTTTATCCATACTCATTGGTATTAAGGCCCATTCACAACAAGAACAATAACTATAAAGATACTGATAAAGATAGTTCTAAAAAACATTCTAAATATAAAATAATAGCACTGTTCAAACCACAACTATAACGATATAGAGAAACAATATTGTTGGGATCACTTTCAGAATGATTTTTTTTTTCCAGGTGTTGAACGATAAAACACTGACAGCCAATCAGAATCCCTTCTAATTTAAGGGCTTGCGCATTTAAAATAACAGACAAGTGAGAAAGCATTGCGGAGAAGTTAATCACAGAGGTCCAGAAAAAGCCACCTCTGTTTGACAAGTCAAAGCCCCTTTAAAGAAAATGGATATATGGAAAACAGTCAGCCATATTAACGATAAGATCATTATGCCAGGCTAGCAAACAGTGTAACATAAAATTACATCAGGTACCCAGCGCTAGTTTCGAAAACATTGTCTTGCTTCTTTTGAAGTTGCAGTGAAAAAGACTAGATTTTGTTGTTTTTTTATTCCACTATATTGACTTTGTCGGCTAAATTCACTGTTAGATTAGATTGATTACACTAAGTATTCACTTGAAACATAGCACACTGAGGCATCTGCTGGTTAAAAAACATGCAACAATTTCAGCAAAAACATGTTGTACACACTTTAAAACCCCAGCGTGTGAGCTTAGAATAAACAGACTGTTATCGTTCATTGGTGCAAATATAGTTATTGTTATAGTTATCTTTATAGTTATCATCCTTGGTGTGAATGGGCATTTAGAGTGGTTTGCATTCGCTTCTGTGTTTTCCTGTTTCTCATATGTTTAGTTTTTGGTTTAGTGTTAAATAAAGTTACTGCTGCATGTAGATCCTGCTCAGTCCTATCCAGGTGTTTGAGTCGGTTCCTACAGTCATGCCACTGGGAGTTTTAGTGGAGCTGGATGACGAAGTGGGTGGTCACCCCCATCGTCCAGCATCAGAACTTAGTTGACCTCAATCTGGAGTGATTGATTTCCTGATGACTTCCTGTGTCCAAGTCCTTCCTTTTCCGCTGGTTCCATCCATCTTCAAGTGTTCTTCGTGGCCGCTGGTTCTGCCCAGCCGCAAGTCTTCTTCATCTTTTCCTATGTCTCCACTGGTCTCACCAGTCTTCTTCGTCATTTCTGGTTTTGCACAGCACCAAGTCTTCCTCGTCGCCCAGTGCCAAGTCTCCTTCATCGCTGCTGTTCCCGCCCAGCCTCCCACTCCCCCTCCTCGAAGTAAGCTGCTCACTTTCTTGGTGTCGACTCCACTGGTCCCATCCCGCTCCTAGATTCCTCCTTTTACACCACCGGCCTTATGTTCTATAGGTAATATGGCTGCTAATTGCTTTAAGAAATCAGCAATGACTTAATTACATTTAATGCAACACACAAACATGTACATTTTGGCATGAATCAACATTAACTGCAATTTTTATTTTGTTTTCAGAGGTTGCTTTAAGACTGCACAAACTTCATCAAAATGCGATAGTGTCATTCATCTAAGAGAGCACTATAGTTCCTGTCAACATGTTGAGCAATGGTCACACAAGAGTCTAATTTATTACCATGGTAATCAAGGTAAATTCAAGGTGGTGCATCTGTTTTGAATAAGTCATTTCAAGAGTTTGGTGTGGCTCAGTATGGGAGAGCTTGAGATGGCTTATGGTCTAATTCAACATTGAAAACAAAGTTAATATGAGGCTGTATTAGGTATGAGAATGCATATGGTTTTGCAGAAGGAACAGTTTTGTATTATGAAACGTTTTTATTGGCTCGCAGCTTTTCAAAATGACTTGATGGAGACCCATGGGATATAAGGGAAGGGTTTGGCATACATGTCCAGCAGGGAACTCTAAGACTGCCAACCCCGCTTCTAAACACATTGAGCTTGATTGTGGTTTGAATTCTTGCAAACTGCTTGACGGTGGTTTTATTCTTTTGTTGTTAGCATAATCTTAGCATTTCATCTTCAAGTGTTGACAGGTTTATTCATGTTATGGTGTTAGACGTTATTGTAGCTCCATTAGTAGATCATGGCACCCAGCAATGCTCAAGTAATGGGTTTGAGCATAAAATGTTTACTGTTAAAATCTGTAAAAATGTTTACTCTGGATGCACTTAATTTTGGACAAAGGCGTGGACAGTTACATCATGACAACACTTATTCACTACTATGATATCTTTTGCGTTTACATACTGTATATGTAGGCTAAGTGAATTTGTGTAAGTGTCAACATGCGTATGTGTTGGCGCTAGTTATTCTCTTGAGAAGCAATGTTAGGTCAGTGCATCCTCCCAGGCCAGCCTTGTTTGAGGAGAGTAGGCAGGGAGTCATAAACACATCTTACTCTGTTTAAACAAGATGAGTTAGAGTCTCCTATTACTCGGATGAGTGTTCTCTCTCTCTCTCTCTCTCTCTCTCTCTCTCTCTCTCTCTCTCTCTCTCTCTCTCTCTTTTGCCTGTTGTTACTGTTTCAGAACAAAGAATGATTCACAAATAAAGTGAGAGAAGCTTTGAAACTATAATTTGGAAAATTTAAGCAGAATTGATAACAATGCCCATCACAGGCTAGAGGGTGTGTGAGTTATCCTAAATCTTGTCCTGAAGGAAATGTACCCTGTAAAAGAACATTAGTTCCTCTGATGTTCTGTAGTGGATCATTTGATGACATCTTAATACATCTTTTTTTATGAGAGTCCACGTGTTATTGAGGGAACAACTGAGAACAGGGTCCTGGACTAAAGTGACTTAAAGACACTTATTTGTATAGCTGGGTGGTCTCCCCTTCCAGGAGAAGATTGTTAAAATAGTGGTTTATCGTGTCTTGATGTATTTGTAATGAGCACACTGTAATGCTTGTGTTTTTCTTCTCTTGCTCACAAGTAGTGGGCGTCACTGGCAAACTCCATTGTCTAATGTATCTGGGATGGAGGCTCTGTTTATTTCTCTGATTCTGTTTATTGGGAGTATTTTAGCACAATTTCCAATGTCTAGTTGCTTACACTACCTTTCAAAAGTTTGGGGTCAGTGAGATTTTAAAAATGATCTTATGATCACAAAGGCTGCATTTATTGGAGCAAAAATAAAGTGAAAACCATCTTATTACTACAACTGGAAATGGCCGTTTTCAGCAGTCTTCAGTGTCAGGTGATCCTTCAGAAAACACACTAATATACTGATTTGGTGCTCAAGAAACATTTCCTATTATTATCAATGTTGAAAACAGTTGTGCTGCTTAATATTTTTGTGGAAACTGATCCTTTTTTATATATAATTATATAATTAATATAAAGTTCAAAAGAACAGCATTTATTTGAAATAGAAATATTTCGTAACATTCTAAATGTCTTTACTGACAATATTATGCATCCTTGCTGAATAAAAAGTAGTATTTCTTTTAAAAAAAGAAAAGAAATCTCACTGACCCTAAACATTTGAACAGTGGTGTATTTGTTGTACCATTATAAATCACTTTAAAACAGCCTTTTCCAAACATCACAGAGCTCTTTCTCTTTAATCCGACTGTTGCACACCTGATCTCTACTCACTAATGTACTGTAGTCAGTATATCAGGCTTATGTCATAGCAAATGAGCATCTTACAGCTGTGCATGAGAGGAGGGCAGAGGGGAACAGGGAAGAGCCAAGCAGAAGGAGAAATCAGCTGTCAAGTCTGTTCGGCCATTTTGACTGTGGGCCAAAAAATGAGAAGTATTTAATGATGATGTGAAGCATTGAAGTGTTTATAATTATAATGGACCTACATGCTTTCAGAAGATTTAGGACTTCACCATGGTTTCAAAAGTGCTCTAAAGGAATATTGTTAGTTTTGGTCCTGGAATTTGATTGGCTGAGTTGCATTCCATTGTAAAATCTCTAGATTTATTGGTTAAAGCAGGAGTAGTTATATTTTCATTGTACATTTTCAGAGTCTCAGTTTATCTTCAGTTAACTTCAGTTCTCCTTACAGCAATGAAACTCTTCTGTATAAATGAAACAGTGAAGTGACTAAGAAACATTTCCCACCCTGTACTTACAAGCTGACTTCATTTCCCTATTAGCAGCCTTAGACCATGAGGTATTTTTGAGAGGCCCTGGTTTTCCCGACTAATGTCACTTGCCCAGTACCTATCATGACATGACAGAAACCCAGTGTTGAACACTGGTGGTCAATATGACCACCAATTCTCCTGTAACTCAAAAATTTCTAGTTCTACGTTTTTGATCAACCATATTTCCACTCCCTCCACAAAATCTGGCTTGAGTATGGTTTTTGTGTATGTGTCTGAGGCTGCATGGGGTCTTCTGTTTACATGGCGAGGGAATGGAAACATGTTTCTAAGCTGTCAAATTTTAAAGGACAGGATTACATGGATCAGTAGGGAGAGACAAACAAACAGAGAAAACTAAGCTTGATTTAATGGAGTCAATCATCTCAGAACAAGGTTCATTTGTCTCTTGTGGGTGTGTAAGGGAGGAATAAGACATGATATTAGCTAATTTTCCCACAACTTTCTGCTTTTTGAATCATGATGCATTTTATGGCAGCATGTTTGAGTTTCTAAACACTTCAGATTTAGTTTGTAGCTGAGCTGCTAGTTGAGACCTTAAGACAGGAACATACCAAGCTGACGCTGACGAACTAGTGGCGACGAAAACAGACTGCGGGGTTGAATCACGTCGGCAGAGTCTGGGTCCAAAGTTGCCCTGACACACCAAACCGATGCTTGACAGCCGAAGGCCAAGTTGCACGTCCGTTCTGAGCCTGCGCATGATGAAATGCCTTTCCGTACCAGCAGGTGGCAGTAGCTGAACAGCCAATCAGAATGATCAGATGACCCGACGGACCAACGAGCTCCGACGCCGATCCAACATGTCGAATCGTCCGGAAAAAAAGCAGACGAAGACTAACTTCAACCTACGGCGCTGAGAAAACTTAGTCGGCCGATGAACAAAAACTGCCTGACGGCTGACTGTCAGCTTGGTGTGTTCCTGCCTTTAGACTCACAAAATCTCTGAAGTCATATTTCCTAAAAATAAAATGTTCAGAGTTACAGTTTCCCAATATCTGATTCGATTGCTGTATATTTTAATGTTTCATGAAATTGCTTTTGGTTACACTTTATTTTGATGGTCCACTTTAGACATTCTACTAGATTTGCAACTATTTGTAGATTATTAGAATATACTCTAGTAGGTGTTAGGGTTTGGGTTGGGTTAGTAGAATAAATTGACCTGTAGTTGTAAATAAAGTGTTGGCAGATTTAAGCAGACAGTCTACTACTCTAATGAGAGTTAGCTGACATGTAGTTGCAAAGGTACTAATAGTTAATAGAATGTCTTAAGTGTTACCATTATTTTGATCTTCTGATTTGAAAACTTTCTCTGGTAACTTTTACTCAGATACAGTACACATTACAGTACAGTATTTACTCCACACTGTCTTTAGAGTATGAGTTGGACTCACAAATAAGAGTTTGTGATGATGTTTAAATGTTAATCAGACCAGAGCAGAACACACACTTTTCATAGCAGGGTTGAAGTTGGACCCCTCCTAGTGCTGTTGCTGATGACTTCTCGGAAATAACACATTAAATGGGCCATTGAGTATTCAATAAATCAGCAATGAGGGTGAATGTCTTTAATTACATCCACAAGGCAACATACAAACATGGCTTAATTTGGGAGGGGTGCTGTTGAATGATCATTGTCTAATTTTAATTGTTTTTCCTAAACACACTGGTGGTTGCTTTACTGCCGCATGGGCTTCCCCGAAAATATCAAAAATACACTGATGTCTCTGACGCATATTGAGTTTAGAAGCCTGACTTCTCTTAGTGGTGACAAAGTAAACTGAAACAGTGATATGCATTGTGGACAGCACTTGTAATTTAAAAGCACCACTGTACACAGAGTGCTTGAAGATAGGCAAACAATTAATGGAAGTCTTATTTGCCAGCTTGGGAGCAGTCATGACCTAATGGTTAGGGAGTCAGACTGGTAACCCAAAGGTTGCGGGTGTAATTTTCAATACCGGCAGGAAACTGGCGCCTAACCTCCAATCGCTCCCCAGGTGCCACAGCAAATGGCTGCCCACGGTTTGCAGTGTGTGTGTCACTACTCACTACTCCTAATGTGTGTGCACTAACTTGGATGGGTTAAATGCAGAGGACAAATTCTGAGTATTGGTTACCATACTTGGCTTTCACATGTCACTTTTTTTTCTTTCAAGTTTTCAGCAGGAATGTCTTGAGTGAGAACAAGAGAAGTTTAAAACTTACAGGCTTCTGAACATTGTCCGCCCAAGATGACTTTTGGGATTTTTAATGTTTCGATTCTCTCAAGTCTGCACTCAATGCATCCTCGATATTAAGTGCACATGCAGGTATTTAATGCATTCTCTCTACTTGCGTTCTTGAGTATTGGAACCGGACGTTTTATGATGATTACGAGAACACAAGGATGCTAGATTGCTTAAGAATGCATATTGAGAAACAGCTCTGGTCAGGACAATCTGCTGAAGTTCAAACTGAACATCAGAAAAAGGGGAAAAGGTGATTTAAGTGACTTTGAACATGCCATGGTTGTTGGTGTAAGACAGGCTGCTCTGATGCTGATGGTTTTTCATGCACAACCATCTCTAGGGTTTACAGAGAATGATCCAAAAAAGAGAAACTATCCATGTGGCAGTTCTGTGGGCAAAAATGCTTTGTTGATGCCAGAGGTCAGAGAAGAATGGCCAGACTGATTTGAGCTGATAAAAAGGCAGCAGTAACTCAAATAACCACTTGTCACAACCAAAGTCTACAGAAGAGCATCTTTGAAAGCACAACACATCAAACCTTGAAGCAGATGGGCTACAGCAATTCACACGGGCTAACCAAAATTGGTCAATAGAAGATTGGAAAAACGTTGCCTGGTTGGATGAGTTTCGATTTCTGCTGCAACATTCAGATAGTAGGGTCAGAATTGAAAAGCACTGAAGCATGGATGTGTCAACAGTTCAGGCTGCTGCTGCTGGTGGTGTAATGGTGTGGGGGATATTTTCTTTGCACACTTTGGGCCTGTTAGTACCAATTGAGCATTGTTTAAATACCACAGCCTACCTGAGTATTGTTACCATGTCCATCCCTTTATGAACACAGTGTACTCATCTTCTGATGGCTACTCCCAGCAGGATTATGCACCATGTCAGAAAGCTCAATTAATCTCAAACTGGTTTCTTGAACATGACATTGAGTTCACTATACTCAAATGACCTCCAGTCACCAGATCTCAATCCAATACTGCACCTTTGGGATGTGGTGGAATGGGAGACTGCATCATTCTATCATTAAATATGGACCAAAATCTCTGAGGAATGTTTCCAACATAATTCCACAAAGAATTAAGGCAGTTCTGAAGGCAAAAGTGGCTCAACCTGGTACTAGCAAGGTGTATTAATAAAGTGGCCAGTGACTGTAAAAGTAATTCCCCTAAAATTTACAGTAAAAAGTGATTTTTATATAGACAACACTTTTGCCAGTTTTAATGACCTTTCAGAGAAATTTCAATTGTCACAGTCCAACCTATTTCTTTACATTAAAGTCTGACATTTTATTCAAACTCAGACCTCAACTTTTCCTGACTTGCCACCTATTTCACTATTGGATAAAATTCTACAGTCTCCTAGTGTTCTTAAAGGTCAAATTGCAGCAATATATAAGATGGTTATGTCCTCAAATAATATTTCAACTGAAAGAATTAGAGGTGAATGGGTAAAAGACATAGGAATTGAAATAACTGACGAAACTTGGGATAAGGCTTTGAATAGAGTAAATCAACCTCTTGTGCATGCCTCAGTCTTATACAATTTACAGTTATCCACCATGCCTATTACACAAAATGTAGACTTTCAAAAATGTACCCTAATGTTGATGATTTATGTGATCAATGCAAAGGTGACAAGGTAGGACTTTTTTCATATGTTTTGGTCTTGTCAAAAGCTGGGTGATTATTGGACATTCATTCTTAAAACATTAAATGAGGCCTTTAACTTAGAGATAAAACCCAGTGTTGAAGTTGCTATTTTTGGAGTACCAAAACATGGAGTATCATTGACAATTAAGGTAAAAAAATGTATTGCTTTTGCCACCTTATTAGCAAGAAGAAGAATGTTATTGGAGTGGAAGTCAACAAACCCACCCAAAGTTCCAATGAGGATATGTGACCTGGTATCGTATTTAAAATGAGAGAAAATTAAGTATTTAATGAAAGGATCTGTCCAAAACTTTTATAAGACTTGCCAACCCATGATCACATACTTTGAAAAGATGAGGACTCTCCCACTTAATTGTAACATTGATAAACTGATTGGTTTGAACATGATCACCATTGTTGTTTGATTTTATAAATATGTACAGACCACAAATATGTCAGAGACTTGAACTGTATTATTGTTTATGTATTTTAATTAATTGTTATTATTTTATTTCGTCGTACAATTATATTGTTCATTTGTAAATTAGTATATTATTTAAAGTTTATTTACCATTTTGTATTTTTTAAAATTATTTGATTTATTGTTATTATTATTATTACTATTGTCATTGTTGTCTTAATATTCTATGTATTAATTATTTCAGCAGAAGGGATTATTATGGGGAAAAAGTTTGTATGCTTAAACTGATTGTTTAAATTGTATGAAGCTTTCTGTTAACGCTTTGAAAAACTTTATAAATAAATTATTAAAAAAAATACAGTAAAAAAACGGCAGCTGTGGTTGCCAGAACTTTACCATAAAAAATGTTTTAAGTTTTGTGGGACAGCACTTAGTTTACTGTCTATTTTACAGTTCAAAACCATATAATTTAAAGGTTTATATTGTAATAATTAGGGTTCAAAACTATTCATTTTACACACAAAAAAAAAATCGGTTAAATTTACAGTAAAAAAATGTATTTCATTAACTGATATAATGTTAATTTACCAACCTATTGAAGTACTAATATCAGTTTTGTACCTTTGTAATACACTGACAACCACCAAACACAGCAGTGATGAGAGTCACATGATGAATCAAAGTTCATCACAAGCAGCTTTTCCACAAGCTGAGAAGAACAATACTAATATATAGAAGGTGCACACAGTGTCATTCTCACAAACACTAAACACCATCATGGTAACACACATAAAAAAATAAAAAAAATGCAATAAACATTAATTTAACAATTAACATAAATGATTTAACATAAGACCCCAATGTACATAACTGATTAGAAAAAAAAAAAAAAAAAAAAATAAGAAGAAAGTTATTTCAACAAAAATACATAAAATGTGAAGTGTCACGCAGGGAATTGTGGGAATGTCAATTTACATTTTTTCACTGTAAATTATACAATGACTTGTTATTTTTCACTTCCAAAAACTGTAAATTTAATGGTATTTTACTGTAAAATTAGATTAAATATACTGTTAGATCTATTACAGTTATTCGCTGTATATACAGAAACTTACAGTATAGTATTAGAGTATAGTACAGAAACTTTCTGTAAACCAATTAACTGTTTTTCACTGTAGCTTTTTTACAGTCTGTTACTGTGATTTTAACAGTAAAAGACTAAAAATGCTACTGTGATTATTCATATACTTTTCAAATCTCTTTATTATTACTTTAAGGTCTTTTATATTACTGTAATATTTATGAGGTTGGTTTAATGGGAAAAAAAAAAAGTCCAAACGAAAGAAAAAAAGAAGCAGAGGCTAAATAATACATCATGTTTGATATTTTTGAGGGAATGTGAAGCTATTTCTGAGTCATTTTAGGAATCAAGGTGGAACTTAATGTCCTGGAAACATTTTCAGTGTTTTGGAGCTCCATGAGCTCAGTGAAACATCTTCATGTGAAATACTTGATGTAATGCTCAAAGTACATACACATAGCCCTGACAAAATACAGCAATTGGATCTTTGTGCAGGTTATGAAGAAAATGTGTTTACCATGTTCTCACATTTTCAAACTTATTCATGCACATGGATTTTAGTCTGACTGCATGGAGTTGTCTCAGATTTTCCCCAATTTACTGGTCACTTAGGAACAGATGAGTTTTGAACAGGTTCTCCTAAAGTCCACTCACAGTTACACTGTGTTTTAATTATAATAGTTATAATTGTCTGAATGGTGCACTTCCCATAGACACACTCACACATGAACGCTCCAAAACCAGTGAGTAATCATTTTCCTTAGCCAAATTTAAGTGAATGTAATTGGTTGTCACCCCTGCATTTGCTGAATGTTAGATCAACTGCTTCTCTGGAAGGGTGCCAAAGCTTGAATTAGAGGTAAAACGGTGTCAGTGGAGTCACTAGGGTTATCTCAGGTCATCCTCTCTTAAATCTCAAAATGATATTTACTCACAGTACAAGCTGCTGTAAATTAGCCACAGACACTTTGGCTAACCTTTGCTTCACCCTTTCGTTCTTATTAAGGATACTTCAAAGACTTTGAAATACAGTCAAACCAAAAATTATTCAGAGATTTTTTTTATATATTTGGTATATTTTTACTAGTGGGTGCAGGACACTATAGTTCATTTATGTAAGTGAGGATAGCAAAATAAAGTAAACTGTGAAATATTATACCCAAAGATTCTTCATACACCAGTAAAATTATTAAAGATATGGAACCAAAAATTATTGTTTTTGTTTGTGCTATCTTTTTTCTGACACAGTTGAACTCTGTGATCTTGTCATATTTTTTTTTTTTTTACTATTTTTTTAATCTATAGTGAATAAACAGTAATGAGTGACATGTTCAAGGTTCTGAATAAATGTTGGTTTTGTCTTGCCAATGGGTTTAATCATTGCTGAAGCTCAAGAACTTATTCTCCTGAGTCCACCCACAACAAAGAAAAGCTCTTAATTACCCCTTAATTGCTTTACAGCCACATTGACAGAATCAAACAGGACATTCCTACAAGTGTGAGATGTAAGACAGACGTGACCAGACAGAGACAGTGAACACAGGTTCACAAGTACTTGTCAATGTAAGGAGCAAGTTACTGCAAAGAAACACTGTGTAGTGTTGATTAGTGATGATCAGTGTGTGTGGACTATGAAAAAAGATACAGAAAACAAATGCAATGGATTGCGCGTAACAGCAGTTGAGTGGTACTAGTTAATAAATACAGAGTCCTGCGTCTGTTATGAAAATCAATCCACTTTCTGAGGCTATATGGTTTTTAATATTAAAATAGCTCTGATCATTCTCAGTGCAATTTATAATAAAACTTTTTCAATTAAATTCATGCGAAAATAATAAACTACATTAGACATGTAAAAATAGCTCCAAGAGGTAAAGGTTTGGTCAGTGTAACTTGCATTTGCATGTCTGTGTTTTTTTTTAATGTATGGCTTCCCCTTCCTTTTAAATAATGTAACACTTTGACAGCTCTTTCTTTCTTTCTTTCTTTCTTTCTTTCTTTCTTTCTTTCTTTCTTTCTTTCTTTCTTTCTTTCTTTCTTTCTTTCTTTCTTTCTTTCTTTCTTTCTTTCTTTCTTTCTTTCAAAATGCAGAATCTTGAATAGATCTTGTGAGCTTTCTTTGGTGTGTGTGCAAGATAATCTTCCTTTGGTGTTGATCTCAAATAAAATTACTGTAAATGCAATTAAAGTGTTGTTGTAATTTTGGCTTTTAAGAATACATAAATGCATTAAACAATAAATGTGTAGCACATGTCATACGGAGTGGCATTCAGACATTTTTAATTTAAAGCAGGCTCAATGAAACTCCAGCTCAGCTGGATCTCTGCTAACTACTCTGACATTTAGTGTAAGTATATTATAGTGTATTTTAAAGGGATAGTTCACCCAAAAATGAAAATTTGATGTCTATCTGCTTACCCCCAAGGCACCCAAGAAGTAGGTGACTTTTTTTCTTCAGTAGAACACAAATTATTATTTTTAACTCCAAGTGTTGCCGTCTGTCAGTCGTATAATGCATGTCAATGGTAACAAAATCTATGAGAGTAAAAAAAAAACATGCACAGACAAATCCAAATTAAACCCTGTGGCTCGTGATGACACATTGATGACACATCGTTTTCATCTGTTGGTGTGAATGCTATAGTTATTTTAGTTATTGGTATATTTTTTATTCTTGGTGTGAACGGGCCTTTAATTCCAGCAGGGTGGTGCACTTAAGATCCAACATCTGCTAGTAGATATGAAAAAAGTCAAATGTCACTTTATGTCTGTTTAACGTTCAGTGGGATTATGCAATAAATACTGTTTAGTCATTGAGGTTTGTTTTACCCTTTCAACACATTGAACACTATCAACATCTAACACTCAACCTGGCCCATCTACTTTATTTTACACTCGATATCCTAACTGCTTCAGTGATTTACAGCTTTTGCGGCTACATGTGTTCATTGTGATGTAGTTCCTGCTTTCCACAGACAGGATGGTACAAATGAACCCCTAATCTTCTCCACCTCCCAACCTTCTATCCCCCTTAATGTGCTTAGGAAATTGTGAATGGAGCTAACAGAGCATTACTGACAGACCTGTTCAGAATACAGAGTCAAATCTGGAACAACTGCCACACTCTGTGAACCTTGAGGAGAATGTTTAAGACAGTATCAACATAGTTGTTGTTTGTAATTATAGCAATTGCGTTATTGTTTTTGTATTTATGCCTTAGTTGATCCAAAGACCCTAACATAAGTCATGTGATTATATGGCATGTCTGGACACAAATAGGTGAGAGTTGTCAGGGAAAGTGACTTGTTGCTTGCTGTAACATGCATCTTGTGCTTTGTTATACTTGTTCTACATAATCAGAAATGTAGCTCGTATGAATCAGTGAGGGCTGCAAAGGTTCCTTTAAAAGTATCTAGTGAATTAAAAAAAAAAAAAAAAAACACTTTTTAGCTCTGGCCCTTTGATTTATCATTTGGTTTGAGCCAATATTCCACCAGGCAGATCTATCTGCAAGACCTGAGTCACTGACTACGAATCAATGGTATGTCTGGGTGATATGACATAAAGAGAATGCTCCTTTTTTGTCTTGGAAAAACTGGGAGTTGCCAGTGTTTAACATAAAAGTCAACTTAGATAATTAAATATCATTAACAACTTACTATTCTGACCCAATATAGCATGTAAATACAGTTTCTTTGTTGATATATTGTAATATGAGCCTGATTACTTGGAAAGGTCATGCAAGTCCATAACTTTTGTTAAGCAGTGCTTTGGGGAAATGTGCTGTAGATGCTAGGTGATTATAGGTCAAAGGTGATGGGTAGATATCCGGTTTGATCTGTCAACGAGATGTATGGAGACTCTTTCTGAGATATAAGAGGATGACCATTTCTAGTGTTTAGGTGTAAATGGAGGTGAATAATGGTTAAAGCACTGACCCATGTGGTGAGGGTATGGGTGAGGGACGTAAGCTTTTCCAGCTGAACATAAGATCTGTTATCTTGGAAGAAAGTAAGCCAGAAAAAGCACTGATCTGTGATTAGTAAATATAAATGATGCAGCAATCTTCCATATTCTGTCCACTGATATAGTCTAGTGAATATTTGTGCAACACTGTACTAAATAGGAGGGCAAGGGTTATTGTCACACAGAATTGTCACAAGGTCTGTATCTCGGTAATTAGTTTTGAATCCAATTATGCAAATGTGTTTTCTCTAATAGTGGTTTTGCATGTTGGTTTCAAAGACCTTGTTCAAAACCATCTTATGATGAAAATATTATTTACTATAGCCTATCTGTTTGTTAAACGAGTGAATACAATAAAATCAATGTGAAGCAAAACGGAGGTGGATTTTAATTGGAAGGAACTGTGTTCTCAGGACAATGACGGTTTTATAAATTCACTACTTGCAATTTAATTATAAATCTAAACAAAACATCAAAGTCCATATCAAAGTGATTTATATTAAGCGCAGTCATTTAGTGCAGCGTGACCTTACTCAAAGTTCAGCGAGTCACTTTATAACCTTTTAAACATCCGGTTGCTCTCTCTTATCACCCAGTGCCGTAAGTAGTGCGGTCTCTCCCCCGTGTGGAGGGGCAACTCTCGGTTGCAGCGAAATGTGTGATCCATCAAAAAACTGTTGAAATAAAATTAAAAAGGGGAATAATAAAGTGCGTTATCATGGAAATAAATGATGACTTTGGAGGAACACTTGGATGAATAAACGTTGCCGCATTTAAGACTTTTCTCCTTTTATTCGACTCACTTTGAAAACTGAGCTAATTTAGGCTGTCTGAGCTGATTAAACCTAACGGGAATTGTTTTCATGTTTATTTGTTTGCTTTTTTCTTTGTTTGTTTCTACCAGTAGCCACAAAACGAGAAGGTACATTTTATTTAAAATAAATGAATATAGCTTACAATTATGCTATATTAGAGGCAAACGTTTTATTTGCTACATAAATCAATTTCACTGCTATATCATCAAGGTAACATTCACTTAAGTGCCCTGTACTTCGAAGCGAATATGGCAAAGTGGCACTTTCATTTCTTTCCTATTTAGTTGTAGTAAATGTTCCGTTCTTTTATTGTGTGCGCGATGTGTGTGTGTATGCGCGCCCATGTCTAGTCATGTTGGGGCACCTGTGACGCGCGTCACTTTCCCCGCACCTCCCTTCTGCCTAGTGTCCACTCACTTTTTCGGGTGGGAAGTGAGCCCCTCCTCTAAGTCCCCGACGAAGTTATTTAGGGTGTAAAATGGATTTGAATTTGCTGTTAGCGTTCACATTTTGTGTCCGGACCACAAAAAGCAACATACGGTCCAAGAAGGAGATCGGACTTTTTTTCAAACTGATATAAGGACACGTATAAAGGTTTCATGTGGACTCACTATAAACTGGGATTAAGTAACATTTATTTTCGTTTGGAATTATAACTTTCAGGAAAGGTACAGTATTTCATTCTTCCTTTTGTCATTTCTCTGTAACATGTGCTAATTTATGATTATGTCGTCAGTCACAGTGTTTTAGTCATAGCCTGATTGTTAAATATGTGCAGTCGCTTTATGCATTATATCAAGACATAGGCTAATATGGTTACATTTAAATTTAAATTTAAATTATTTAAATGACTATAAGTGATTGTTAGCTATTTTTTTCAACATTGTAATGATTATTATTATGAATTATAATTATTATTATTTACAACATTCCAAGTGGATATAACAAATAATAGTATAATTATAATATATAATAATATAATTATTATTATGAATTATTATTATTATTATTTACAACATTCCAAGTGGATATAACAAATAATATGTTAGAATTTGAACCTACGTCGCAAAGAAGTACTTAAATTTCCCATGATCTCACTCAGTGTATGATACAGGAGTAGAATTATCCAAAGAGAAGCACTGAACTGAAATAGAAGCACCAAACCATCCTTCTCATCTCTGATGCTGACCGTATACTACATCATTGGGCGTAACTAATAGGTTCCAGCTCCGTTATGTCTAGGCCAAGACAGTTCTGAATCTGTATTCACAGATATTCTAGTAGCCTTTGACTATTAGACATTAATCCAATTATTACAGAGTGAGGAACAGATGCAGTAGGCTAAAGGAGCGAATATAAGAGCGCAGACATTAGCGCGTGAGTGAATGAACTGATTGCCTCTGATCTCAGACGAGATTTGTCATGACATTGAGAATTGTAATGCATAAACGGGTCAGTTTCTTTATAAAATATTCAATGTAGCTATATGATTTAGTCTAGTAAGGATTATTTTGCCAACGTGCCTGTTGTTTCATTTTTTTTGTTTTTAAGAATTTGGTTTTCCATATTGTAGTAAAGGACACTTTATGTGTTCGTTACATTTGTTTCCATCCATTTTTGTCAGCATTTCTGTAATTTCGTTTTTATGAGATTTCAGTAATGCAATTCAGAGTGAACAAAAGTGTGATGACCTCATCGCTGCACATTTTTACCACTTTAATTTTTATCCTTAAACGTTGAAGCGGCAATTAAACTTAGCCTACCTGTGCAATTTCAAGCAGCTGACTTTTTCCACAGTGTATGATGTCAAACGAAAGGGAAGCCAACAAATGAATGAACTCAGTAGTCAGTACATAGGCTATATGAAGAAACAAATAAACAAATCTTAATTTTCACGTAGCCTATAGGCCACATGTCGTCTTTTAAATTTCACAGTACTTATATTTTGATTATATCTCTAATCTAAGAAAAGCACATACGTTTTTGGCTGTTTTAAGTTACTTTTAATTCTCGTGAGCCCCACATTTGTAGTGGTGCGGTGGCAAAAGTTTGTGCCTCACCCCCCGCAGGGGATTATAGCAACTGAATACTCAATTCCGCCACCCACCCTCTGAGAGGAAACACACTGTATGACCACCACAACGCCTCAGTCAGATGAGTAAAGCCGTTCAGCATGTTTGAGTCTTAATCGATAGCAAATGTCTCAGTCATTCAGCTCAGTTTACAGCTAGATTTGAATGACTTATCAAATCAATGATTCACTGATTCTTCTTTTCACCTCCAAGACAGGAAGATGTTGCTAAATATAAGACACATATTGTGGTTGATCTGCATATACCAAACAACGACTGGACCTGGTAAGCTTTTCATGCTTCTTTTTTTTTTTTTTTTTAAAGATAATATTTTAAAAGTATTCATCTTGTAATATATCTTTACATGTTCAAGTGTTTCTGAACATAAAAGTGGAAATTTGATTTATTCATGTTCAACTGGCATTCGCATGAACATAGGCTTGTTATGTGCTGTTTTTAGGGGCTAATTTGAATTTATTTCTTACAACAAAGATCAACCTAATTGTAAAATGAATTTAAATGCATCTCCCGAATTGGTCAAATTGTTGTGGAGCAGACCTTAACCCTGCATTCCCACAAACTGTTGTCCCCCAGCTGCCACTAATGGTTTACTTCCAGGCACCTATACCTTTTAATTAGGAACTTCTTGTAGTCTGGTGCAAACAGATGGCTTGACTTCATCTCTCTGATAGACCATGCTCACACACGGTGGTGTGCTACCCTCAGGGGTTATCCCACCTGTCCAAAGCATTTCTCACATTGTTGGTCTGAGTATATACTGATTTTCTGACAGTTATGATCCTTTCAACGTCCCCCGTTCAAGGTTATCTGTCCTTCTACAGGAAAAGAGTTTCTGGTACACTCACCCTTAGGCTTCGCAGAGGCAGTAAAATAATTCTCTGCTCAATTATCATAAACACAGTGAGGCATGATTTCCTGTGCTTTGCGATGGATGCAGCTGTGTGTATATACGTCTCATGCCTTTCATTTCTCTCAGTCTCTAGCACATTATTGGAGATGCGTCCTGTCAGCGGCTTGTTGTCCGGGAAAGTGACCCTTCCATGTTACTTCTCCATCATCCCCACTGTTGGACCTAGAAACAGAAATGCCTCAGGAACAGATTACCTGCGCATCAAATGGACCAAAATTGAAAGGGGTGTGGAGTCGACTGTTCTTGTCACCCAAAATGGCGTCATTAAGATCGGTTCGGGGTACAGGAGCCGCGTATCTGTGCAGAGTCACCCGGAAGACATTGGCGATGCTTCTCTAACTATGGTGAAGCTTCGGGCAAGTGATGCTGGAACATACCGCTGTGAAGTAATGTTTGGGATTGAGGACACGCAAGACACAGTCAGTTTAAATGTTGATGGTAAGAAGTCTCGCTTTCTCTCAGATTTGTCTTGTCTTTTTAGAGACACCATCGTTGTATCTGAAGCACATATGCTGTCAATATGGGAAATTCCTTAAAGCTAATTGATCATTGACAGTCATGACCAAAGTAAATTATAGATAAATTAAAGTTCAGTCTGTTAAGTGGAACTGTTAATGGGAGAAAACCCGCAAGCACATATTATCTAAATTGTTGAGGGTTGTTTTGGACCCTCCCAGATTACAGTTACAGTGTAAAAAGTCAAATGCACTCCAAAACTTTAACTTTGCCTCTCTTAATGTCTTCCCTCTGCTTGGATATGCTGTGATGCTGAGAGACATCTTGTATGGGATGATTTATGCACAGGCCATGTGAAAGGATGGGATGGGTCAACCCTGAACTGCTTTGGCTCTAGAATTGCAGCACCACCCTGCTCTCGGCAAAGACACACTGCCATTTTAATTAGATCCATTACTCATTTAATTTGAATTTGTTTCAAAGGGACAATTATGGGGGTGGATGGAATGTCCCCTCGTTCAAATGAATGTCCCAACACTGCTTGCTTTATTAATTTGTTTATAAGCAACTTGCAGACGTCTTCAGGACAAAAGCAGTTTGCATTAGTCTTCATGTTTATTGCGGTCACTGACAACAATGACAGTAATACAATATGACCCTATTTTAATGAAACTGAATGGTCTTTGTTAGGACATGTTCATTTTTGTTTGTTTTATTTGTTCTTTTGAACAGGCGTGGTGTTTCACTACAGGTCAAAGTTTAGCAGATACGTTCTGAACTATGCACAGGCTGTGCAGACCTGCAGCGATGTTGGAGCCACCATTGCTACAGCAGAACAGCTGAGAGCTGCCTATGAGGATGGATTTGACCAGTGTGATGCTGGCTGGATTGCAGATCAAACAGTGAGGTTAGAAGCATCACACACACACAAACGATCCGCACTTCTATATCCTCTACTGGCAATCTCAGTTATAAGTTCTAAACAATATGTCAACATGTTGATATAAAAAGGAAATTGCAAAAGCTAAACAAATGATATTTTTTTTTAGTTATGAGAAACTTTTCTTTCTGTCTGTAGATATCCAATCACTAGACCAAGGCCTGGCTGCTTTGGAAATCTTTCTGTAAAACCTGGTGTCAGGTCATATGGCAAACGCAGGCCCACAGAGACCTTCGACGTGTTCTGCTATGTGGATAAGCTTGAGGGTATGAGTTTAGTATTCTTGTTATTTCTTACAACTTTACTCATTCAATGGTAAGATTTTCAAAAAAAACAAAAACAAAAACAAAAACAAAAAAAACTTGTTGACAAGGCCAACAGTCTTGTGGTATTGTGAAAGAGCAGCAGTTTATCTGTTATATTTGCTCTATGCTGACATATTTAATGTGGTTTTAAACTGTGGTTACGACCAAAAAATGAATATCAACCATAATGGCAGTGAACATCTGTGATATTAAGCACTGAAGTGGAAGCTTTCAATATTTCTGCTGCCACAGAAGAGAAGTTTAAGCAAATCTGAGTTTCTTTTCAATTCCAAGTTCAATGTGAACACAAACTTCTTTTGCTGCATGTACATCAGCTTATCAGAACATCCTGTCAGTAGTTTTATTTGATAGTTTATAGTTTACATGATAGTTTTCTTTTAAAAATAATTAATTTCTAGTCACTAATAATAAAAAAAAAATTGTTATAGATTCTAAAACCCTGAGTGGCGAAAAAATAACGAACGCAACAAATGACGAATAAAATTGTTTTCTCATATCTTGAACACTCTGTTATATGTGGTGTTTTAATATGTCTCATTCTCTCACGAAAGAAGATTTGGGAATGTCTTTACTGTTCTGCTGTAAATTACTTAGACGTCATTATAAACCTCAGTACTAGCTTTTGACAGCAACACCCAAGACTGGGCGAAAACAACTCCCCCTCATTTTTATTTTCACTAGATTTTTTTTTTTTCTGAAAGCTGTTTTATTAATTTGCGTTTGTCATTTAGGGTATTCCTTCTCCCTCCAGATCCAAGACCTGGGTTTTGATTCATTGACTGGCACTTTGAAATTTACCCATTAGCAAGACTTTATTAAATATGATTATTGCTTCTTAACATGTAAGCTGTGTTTATGACAAACTCAAAATGCAGTTAATTTCAGATATAATAATACAAAATATTTCTTGTGTGTATTTTATTCAGGTAACGTCTACTTTGCACCCACAATGCGTAAGATGACCTTTGCTGAGGCCAAGGCGGAGTGTGAAAGCATGAATGCAGAGCTGGCCTCACCTGGTCAACTCCACGCTGCCTGGAGACAGGGCCTCGACCGATGCGATTATGGATGGCTTTCTGACGGCAGTGCCCGCCACCCTGTCTCCATCGCCAGAAGTCAGTGTGGGGGTGGTCTGCTGGGTGTCCGCACCATGTACCGCTACCGAAACCAAACAGGCTTCCCGGATCCGAATATGAAGCTAGGAGCATACTGTTTCAAAGGTAAAGACTTTTCACTGAGCTCATGAAGTGTTTATGGTGTAATAAACGAACACCTGGGTGATTGCGAGAACAGCCACTTTACCAGCTGCTTTGACGTCATTTCTCTCAGTATGGGTCTTATGAAGCCCTCACCCCATTACACACGTAAACTTGAGCTCCAGACATACTGCGAATGCCTCTTAAGGGCAGTAAATCAAAGCAGAATATTAGTTAGAGTGCACCACTTTTTGTTAATTGAGGTTCTTTTAAGTTGAGACACCGAGTATGGAAAAGTTTACATGAGAGTAGCTCATTCTCCAGTGATTCACTGACCTCACTCTGCTGCATTCTGGGTTGCCGCCCGTTTCTAAGGAAACCAAACTGGGCTTGGTTAACAAGAGGGTTTAAACATTCAGAGGTCCGTTATGCCACTGTAGTGCTTCATGGCTAAAATGGCAGATGCTTGTCAGACTTTGCTTTGTGGTGTTGTAGGTACTGAGACTTCAGAAAGACTTGATGTTCCCATTGACTTAGATGACCTCATAAGAACAATATTATGCAACCAGGGCGTCCAAGTCGAGTTAGTCTTGAGATAACTAGTCTAACAGCTCTGAGCAGCTATGCAGGTAATAGGCATAATAGCTAGAGATGCATGATATCAATGGTATGACCGTTATTAGAGTTTTTATTTTATTTTTATTTAGCAGTCAATACTGGATATTTAAATTGTAATATTAAAATTTAAATGTTCCCTGTTTTTACTTTTCAGTGTTCTTACCTGTCATCTAACTCTAACCTAAAGTTAATCTTTAAAAACACTAATAATTTAATAACACTAGAAAATGTAAATCTATATCCATTTTTTCATATTGTGCATTATAATCTTTTCATGGCTAATTTCACTTGTAGCATTTAAAACCATTTTATTATCAGCCATCGGTTATCAACCTTAACATGAAATTAATCATTTTAGCAGTATTTGCCAGAATTTTTTAAAATAGTGCATCTGTAATATCAGCTTGCTAAAAAAAGGAAGATAGGGAATCCTTTCTTAAAGTTGCCATTAAAGGGATAGTTCACTCAAAAATGAAAATTCTGTCATCATTTACTCACCCTCAAGTTGTTCCAAACCTGTATGAATTTCTTACTTCTGCTGAACACAAACAAAGATATTTTGAAGAATGTCTGTAACCAAAAAGTTGATGGGCCCAATTGACTTCCATAGTACTTTTTCCCCCCATACTATGGAAGTCAGTAGGGCTCATCAACTGTTTGGTTACCCATATTCTTCAAAATATCTTTGTTTGTGTTCAGCAGAAGAAAGAAATTCATACAGGTTTGGAACAACTTGAGGGTGAGGAAATGATGACAGAATTTTCATTTTTGGTTGAACTATCCCTTTCATTTTTATCTAAACCATTCGTCAACGAAAATGTTTGTTGCATAATACTGAGTTAATATTTTTATCTGTAATTAAGATGCACAGTACAGATCTACAGCCATCAACAAACATGAAAAAGTGCTTAGGTGTTACCTGCTTCTTTTTTCTGCCTCTTTCCGCTGTCAGACCTTCTGTTCTTCCTGTCATTTGCACCAGCACTTATCTGAACAGACATGCAGATAAAGAAGAGCACTACTACCAGAGCTCTAAAATCAGTGGGTCTCTCTAACCCCTGACCTGGGGGGGTTTATCTTTTCAACTGAGGCTAATTTAGACAACCTACCCCCTGCCAGGCAGGGCACTCACCCAGAATGACAGCCACTGACTGCTGTGATAAGTAATGGACCTGGGGTTCACACCGTGACCTCTGTATTTGTTTGGTCTGTTTCAACTCTGTCAAGCCTCTCTGATCCATGTGGAATTGAGAGCTGTTCAAGTGTTTTCTCTTAAATGATGGGTTTTGTTCTCATGTTTGTTTGTCCTGTGATGACTACGAATGTTTGATGTAGTGACAGATGTGCATAAAATCACATGAGCTAATCAGGCTGGATTAGCATGACACATGATGTTTTTGCCCCTCACCACACCTCACAACATCCCACAAACCATCAGACAATGCATCACATGAATGACAGGAATTTTTCTTAAGGGAAAAGTAACTCATGGATGACATCAGAATGAATAAAGAGAGCCTGTAGATAATAGAGAACAGCTGGAGCCTTGGCTGCTAGCCTGTTGTATTTGAAGATGACACTTTTTGGTGAACACAGGGTCATTAAAGGCTTAAGAGCATGTAAGCTGTTTGTGTGAATGAAATTCAATTTGCAAAATAATTGTTAGGTTGTTGGAACCATTCTGACACCCTTCATATAAAAGAATTTCATTGACTAATTTAAAGACAAGTTAATCTGGAATCTGAGGTGCTATTTTTGTCAACCTTCACATATTTAAATTCAAGTATTGCATACAATGACATGTTTAAAGAGCTGTCTGTACCAGAAAGCTTTGTAAAAATGACCCAAATTTTCCCTTTTTTATGGAGTGAAGTTGAAAATCACTTTCAGATTGCAACAATTTAAAAAGCTGTATCAGTGTTTCAACAATTGTTAGAAATATAGGCCTCTCGGGGACACTGACAACAGTGTAATCAAATCATGCTTTGTTTCAGCAATACTGGGATGATGTTGCATAATATTGTTATTATAATAATCATACAACCAAGCATAATGTCCCAAGAAGAAGTAAAAGCTGCTGTGAAAACTGACAGATTCCCATAGCAGAGATCTGTCTGGAGATCCTGTTTACAATATTTAAAATTTTACAGTGGCGAAAAAGTAGATACTTAAAGGATTAGTTCACTTTAAAATGAAAGTCCCTGTTTAAAATGAAAATTACTACAAGCTTTACTCACCCTCAAGCCATCTTAGGTGTATATGACTTTCTTCTTTCAGATGAACACAATCGAAGTTATATTAATAAAAGTTTTGGGTAATTTTCATTCGAAAGTGAACTACTCCTTTAATTTACACTTAACATTTTCAGAATGCCATTCTGTATATCAAACCATAGTAACAATCTGACAACAAAAAGTAAAGTGGTAATAATTATGTTTCTATAACCAAAAAGAATCAGATTATATGGCTGCAAGGTAATAATTTTATTTGAAATAGTTTTTCTTTACTGTTATTTTTGATTCATTTAAAGGATAAGTTCAATTCAGAATTCAGACTTCCTGATAATTTTCTCACCGCCATGTCATCCAAGATGTTTATGTCTTTCTCTCTTCAGTCAAAAAGAAATTAAGGTTTTTGAGGATTATTCTCTAGTGGACTTCAACGGCTACTAACAGGTTGAAGATCCAAATTGCACTTTCAGTGCAGCCTCAAAGGGCTCTACATGATCCCAGCCAAGGAATAAGGGTCTTATCCAGTTAAACGATCGGTCATTTTCTAAAAAATAATAAAGATTTGTATACTTTTTAACCACAAATACTCATCTTGCACTGCTCTACAGTGCGCCACCCATTACGCAATCACGTTGGAAAGGTCATGTTGGCGGAATTAATGTGGTAGGGCGAAAAACTCTCCTCCAACTTCAAAATAGTCCAACAAGTTTGAAAGGTAGTGCATTTTGATAGGCATTTTTATTGTTTATTTTATGTTTCAAAGTATTTTGATTAAACGATTAGTCCACTTTTAAATAAACTTTTCCTGATAATTTGCTCACCCCTATATCATCCAAGATGTCCATGTCTTTCTTTTTTCAGTCAAAAAGAAATTAAAGTTTTTGATGAAAACCTTCCAGAATTTTTTTCCATATAGTAGACTTCAATGTGCACCAAACAGTTGAAGGTCAAAATTAGTTTCACTGCAGCTTCAAATTGTTCTACATGATCCCAGATGAGAAATAAGGGTCTTATCTAGTGAAACCATCGCTCATTTTCTTAAAAAAAATAAAAATAAAATAAATAAATAAAAAATTAATATAAGTTTTAACCATAAATGCTCATCTTGATCTAGCTCTCTTCTTCTTCTCTATTAGAATTCCTGCAGTGTAGACACTGCTAAGTGTGTTACTGCCCTCCACAGGTCAAAGTTTTGAACTCATTTTTATATGCAATATGCTAGTATGTAAAATTAGTTCAAACTTTGACCTGTGGGGGGCAGTAATACACTTAGCAGTGTCTACACTGCCGGAATTCTAATAGAGAAGAAGAAGAGAGCTAGTTCAAGATGAGCATTTATGGTTAAAACTAATATAATTTTCAATTCTTTTCAGAAAATGAGCAATGGTTTCACTAGATAAGACCCTTATTTCATCTGGGATCGTGTAGAACAATTTGAAGCTGCAGTGAAACTAATTTTGACCTTCAACTGTTTGGTGCCCGTTGAAGTCTACTATATGGAAAAAATCCTGGAATGTTTTCATCAAAAACTATAATTTCTTTTTGACTGAAGAAAGAAAGACATGTACATCTTGGATGACATGGGGGTGAGTAAATTATCAGGAAAAGTTTATTTAAAAGTGGACTAATCTTTTAAATGTACTCTTCTGCTCATGTTTGAGTGAAGTCTATAATTCAAAAAATCAAAATATTGGGTAAATATTGTGACTTTTTTTCTTTCTTGCCCTATAGGCCCCTCTATGCTTTTATTCAACCAGTCCTCCTGGGTGGATGTCACAATCCAGAGTGGTACAACTATGGAGCCCACAACTGCATTCTTTGCCACAGAGACCACCAGAGGCCAGACTTCTGAAGCCAGTCCCTCTCATGCATCACAGGCCACCTCTGATGATGACCTGTCTCCTACTGACGCCCCTTCTATGTTTTCTACAAGCATGGCACCACCAAAGACAAGCCACGTTCCTGATAAACTAGAAACCGTCAACACACCATATGCAGCAGCAGTCAGTGTGAAATCTGAGGAAAGCTTACCCACAACAAAACTTCCTGAATTTGATATTAGTGATTTTGGCACTGAGAAGGCTGATGATGAAGCAAAAGTTCGTGGAGATGTGGTCCGTGAAGAACTTACTACCACAGCTCCCACAGCCACGGAAGAACCAGTGGAGGAACTAGAGGATAAGAGTATCATTGAAGTGAGGACCATTCTGCCTGATGTTTTACTTTCAGCCTCACTAAGCACAAAACCGATGTTTGCAGTTGGGAAAACAGAGGAATCTATCCTGGTTGATATTACAACAGACAAGAGTTTTATAACAGTTTTAGAACCAGAGGCCTCTTTAGTAACATTAGCAAACACTGTAGAATCTGGAGACAAAAGTGAATCGACTTCACTTAGCGAATCCATTACCGAAAGTGATCATGATAAATTACCAACCCAGAATCTGACTCACTCAGCTAGTGAGACCAGTACTGGTAAAGATGAAGCTGAATCACAGTCATCCTTCTCATTGGCAACAGAGGCTACTTTTCTTGAGAGTGCTAAGTCTACTGTTTTCTCTGAGTATGAAGATGAGACTGGTGTTGGTGTTGTTATGGCGGACCCTCCACCTCTGTCTACTCAAAGATCCACCAGCTCAGAAGCTGAACTTTTAGAAACCTCCAGTGGAGTTACCGTCACTGGTTCTACAGTTACATCCATGGTTTTTATGCAAAGCTCACAACCTAGAGAAACATCTACAGGAACCTCCAAATCTACACAAAAAGTGTCTCAAACATTCCCCAGCTATTCAGAAAGTGAAATTGTTGAATTAACTGACCATGTTACAAAGTCACCAAGTTTCACTACATCTAGTTCAGCCACAGTTGCTGCTGGAGCAGCGAAAACAACACCTTCAATTACTGACCATGAAACATCACATGAAGAAGCTGCTTCACGCCCTTCAGAGGCACCCAAAGAGACACTAACAGAGGCCATGCACACCACCACTTATTCTGATGACCTAGGTATGATTTCTTTGCTTTTCTTTCTCTGTGGTTTTCACATGCTTTCTAAAAGTAGCTTGAAATGGTCTTTCCATTTCATTGATCATGTTTAAAAAAAAAAAAATAGATGTGCAAGGCTGCCTTGTTTCCAGAACTATCTTATAAAAAGATAAACATGAAAAATGATAATTGTTCTCATCCTCAGCGGTTTTCATTTATTATCAGTTCATTGTCTGATAATGTTCATTGCCTGTTTATTTTCTCCAAAAAACTATAGTGTATTTTAGCAGCACATAAAGATTAATGATCATCATTTACCACTATACAGTAATTGTGGTTTAATTTCAACATCAGACAAAGAACAGTTTATTGCCGTCCACAGCAATGGACAATAAAGTTCTGTTTATTATATGCACATGCTGCACTTATGCTGTCTAGTGATTTAAATGCTCAAGCTTTTTAAAGTCAGGTAGATTCTGATTGGCTGCCAATGATTTTATCATTCATCAGCTGAAAAACAAAAAACATTGATTCCAACAATACTATTCCTCTGTGTTGTTACCTATATAGCTGGGTTGTGGACTTCTCTAGTCTTATAGAATTAATGATTATTAAATCTTCATAATTATTGTTATAGTTATCATCCTTGGTGTGGCCCTTAACAGTGCTGTCCAGGGTCCTAAAAAGTTTGGCTCTATACATTGAAAATGTATATAGAGAGGCATTTAGCAGTACCCAAAATCCTTAATTTTGTCAAGCTCCAAGTACTTGGCACTATCAAAACATGCTGGGATGAATTTAAAATTGAGCAATTTTGAAGCTCAAGGGCAGAAACCATTACCTACACTACACCACTGGTGAAGCATAAGTTGGTCGGTCTGATCTGTTAATGACAGACT
The DNA here is from genome assembly GCF_024489055.1 of Chanodichthys erythropterus. Classification (NCBI taxonomy): domain Eukaryota; kingdom Metazoa; phylum Chordata; class Actinopteri; order Cypriniformes; family Xenocyprididae; genus Chanodichthys; species Chanodichthys erythropterus. The sequence goes on from NC_090233.1 coordinate 43,981,387, forward strand.
GTTTGCCTCCATCTGGCATGTTTTCAGTACAGATGATGTGGATCCATTTAGTTTAGAGAGCTGTTTATTAGGGGATGCCCTAGCAAATCTGTTCTCCCAGCAATTCCTGTCAGTGACTGCAGGCTTGGCAGAACGAGGCTTTGGACCCTTACCATCATAAACATAGAGTTCTGTTAGTGCACTGATGTCTGGACACTACAACATGGCTGATGTCATCTCTACAGCAGAGTCTCATCTGTATAGAGAGGGCTAAGTAAGTGCTAGTAAAGAGAATGTGAGCATTGCATTCTTCTGTTGGCCTACTTGTTTGCTTGTAAGAAATAAGCATAAGACCAAAGGAAAGCATGGGTGTAATAATGATATATTACACATTTTATGTCAAAATATTATGACACAAAGATTAAACTAATGAATTCAGGACATTACCCAGGATGCTTAGACCAGTGAGGTAATGATTTAGGTACAAAAGCACATTTGTGCTTGCTTTCAGCCCTACACACTGCTGTCCATTTTGAGCATGCTCCAGCTTGTTTTAACAGATGCATAAAATGATGCTGGGAACTTTGAGTTTGACCATTCCCCTGTGTCTAAAAGTTTGGCTATAGGCAAACAAATGAGAAAGGTTTTTTTCTGTCAGTCCAGACTCCTGTTGGCTTAACCAGGTGTCTGCAGACATTAACCTCTATCCCTGCAGGTGTTCCCAACATCAGCTACTAATCTGGAAAGTTTGGATTGTGGTAAATATTGGTCCTTTTCCAACCTTGAAAAGTATATCAGTAGCTGTGTGGGATGTTTAAATTATATGGCCAATGTTCCTGTAAGATAAAATGGTAGATCTGGTTGATATGTAGGGCTTTAGTTTGTGGCAGCCAGTCATGTTTACTAAGTCAAGAAGGAAACGGATGTCTGTCTTTCTCTGGGCTCTGATTACAGTCACAACAAGGACATTTTGTTAACAGGATCAGTTGTTGTGAGGTCTGTTAGTGTGCATGCAAAGAAAAGGTCAATTGTGTTGTTGGTTGTAAGGATCCAGTATATAACTTAGGTAGTATATAAGCCTTTTATATATATATATATATATATATATATATATATATATATATATATATATATATATATATATATATATATATATATATATATATATATATATATCATCAAGCCTTGAGGTTTGATGATAATAGATTACCTGTGTTGAATTTCAGTTCAATGTTTCTTTGATTTTCTCCCTTTTAACAGTTAATCAAAGCCTGATCCATTATGGAGAACAACGTCCTCATATTCCCCAGATTCCTGAGATACCTGATGATCGGGAGACTGTTGTGTCAAGTGGGGATTTTTTGTCCTCTCCAGACATGTCCATGACCCCAACAGTCAGCTTCATAAATGGCAAGCTTGAAGTGACACTTCATCCTAAAGATGTGGCAGAAGAAGTTAGAGGAGACACATTTGGAAGTGATTCCCTTGGAGAAAATAACTTAAGTGAACAAACAGAAACAACATTTGAATTTGATAGTTCATTAGTGGAGGCTGGCAAAACACCACATGAATCATTGGTGTCAGAATCTTCAATGATGTCCCCCTTGTTTTCCACAACCCTTGATCCAGAAATTGATTTTGGGCTAGGAGGATTAGTAGTAGAATCAACTCCGTCATCACCTCCTATAGCAATTTGTGAAGAGGAGATGCTAATATCTGAAGGAACTGTCATTCCAAGCATTTCACCCTCCATCACTGAAAAACAACCTTTTGCAAAAGCAGTACACCCAGCAGTATCAACAAATATTCCTTTGGATCAAGATGACACTACTAAATCATCTATATCTCTTTCAGTGCACAGTACTAGCTCAATAACAAAAGACAAAGACAAAGATACAGCTGCTACGACACAGGTCATGGGAATGACAACTCAGAAAGATGTTTTGACTAAAACGACAACATCCACAGATGTTTCTGCCCTAGAGTCTACTTCAGGACATATGGACCACTTGGATACATATGAGGCAGGCGTAAGTGTTCAGACACCTGAAGTATTCACTTTGACACTACCAACTCAAGTACCGAGTACAACAACAAGTAAACTGGACATAACATTTACACTTAGACCATCATCGAGTGAGACTGTTAAAATGCAGAAAGAGGCAGCTTCACAATCCATGATACTATCAACCAAGAATTTAGAGATGACCACAGCAAAAGATGAGCTTTCACCATCACACTTTTCTTCAGAGTCAGAAGCTTCAGGAGATGAGACATCTTACATGTTTAGCACCACAACAATAAGTTCTGCATTAAATACAATGACCAAATCAGTCCAAGAGCTCAACAAAACCACAAAAACAATCTCAGTGTCCAGCTCAACAGACACTGAGCCTACAAGAGATCAGAGAACTGAGATACATAGTAGAGAACCTGTTTCCTCTCCTGACTCTACTTCATCTAGCACAATACATACATTCAGCACTAGGGAATCAACAGGACGAACATTCACAAGTCAAGATATTACATCACATACAGCAACAAACACAGCTTCTGTGGTGGAGGACAAAGAGGTGTCAGCAAAACCACCTGAGTCCACCGTCATTGATGTTTCAGGCACTCTGTTCTCCTCCACTGAACATTTAGATGAGAAACTAGCTGAAAGCACTCTCACATTGACTTCAGAGAAGACAACTGCCAAAAATGTGTTGTCACCAAGTTCCTCATTGTACACCACAAGCAAATCATACCAAGAACTCACCAAAACAGCATCTGACACAACAGAAACAACCACTGTGCCCAGTACATCAGATGCTGAGATCAGAAGAGATGAGACAACTGTGGCACATAAAGAACATGTTTCCTCTCTTGACTCTACTAAAACTAGCACAGTACATATATTTACACCATTGAGTACTGGGGACTCAACAGAAAAAACATTCACAAGTCAAGATATTACATCAAAAAAATCAACAGCAAGTGTGAAAGAGGTATTACATCCCAGCTCAACCGATGCCGAGGCTACAAGAGACCAGACAATTGAGGCACAAAGTAGAGAACCTTTATCCTCTCTTGACTTTACTGTAACTAGTACCGCACATACATTTACATCATTAAGCACTGGGTACTTAATGGGACCAACAGTCATTAGTAAAGATATTACATCAAATACAGCAACAACCACAGCGACTGTGATTGAGGACAAAGTGCTGTCAGCAAAACCATCTGAGTCCACCGTCATTGATGTTTCTGAGTTTCTGTTCTCTTCAACAAAAACAGAATATATGGATGAAAAATCACACGAAACCACAACAATTTCACAGAAGACAACTGCCAAAGAAGCTCTTACACAATCAAATTTTTTTTCAAGCTTGCCATTAACAGAGTCTGAAGCATCAGGAGATGAGACCTCCGAAATGATTAGCAAAGATTTCACAACCAGTTCCTCACTTCATACTACAATAAAATCAGATGAAACAACAGAAACAATCTCAATGTCCACCTCATCAGATGCTGTAGTTAGACAAGATCAGACAACTGAGACACACAGTAGAGAACCTGTTTCCTCTCTTGACTCTACTGAAACTAGCACAGCACATACATTAACATCACTGAGCACTGAGCAATCAACAGGAAGAACAGTTATAAGTGAAGGTATTACATCACATACAGCAACAACCACAGCGTCTGTGATAGAGGACAAAGAGCTGTCAGCAAAACCATCTGAATCCACCATAATTGATGTTTCAGAGACTCTGTTCTCCTCTGCTCAGACTGAACATTTAGACAAGACATTATCTGAAAGCACTGTCACAATGACCTCCGAGAAGACAACTGCCAAAGATTTGCTGTCACCCTCAAGTTTTTTTTCAAGCTTGCCATCAGCAGAGTCTGAAGCATCAGGATATGACACATCTGATATGTTTAGCAAAGATTTCACAACCAGTTCCTCACTTCATACTACAAGAAAGTCAGATGATCTCATTAAAACACCATCTGACACAACAGAAACAATCTCAGTGTCCACCTCATCAGATGCTGTAGTTAGACAAGATCAGACAACTGAGGCACACAGTAGAGAACCTGTTTCATCTCTTGACTCTACTGTAACTAGCACAGCACATACATTAACATCACTGAGCACTGAGCACTCAACAGGAAGAACAGTTATAAGTGAAGGTATTACATCACATACAGCAACAACCACAGTGACTGTGATGGAGGACAAAGAGCTGTCAGCAAAACCATCTGAATCCACCATAATTGATGTTTCAAAGACTCTGTTATCATCTGCACAGACTGAACATTTAGACAAAATATTATCTGTAAGCACTGTCACCATGACCTCAGAGATGACAACTGCCAAAGATGCTTTGTCACCCTCAAGTTTTTTTTCAAGCTTGCCATCAACAGAGTCTGAAGCATCAGGAGATGAGACCTCCGAAATGATTAGCAAAGATTTCACAACCAGTTCCTCACTTCATACTACAGTAAAATCAGATGAAACAACAGAAACAATCTCAGTGTCCACCTCATCAGATGCTGTAGTTACACAAGATCAGACAACTGAGGCACATAGTAGAGAACCTGTTTCATCTCTTGACTCTACTGAAACTAGCACAGCACATACATTAACATCACTGAGCACTGAGCACTCAACAGAACAAACAGTCACAAGTCAAGATGTTACTTCACATCCAGCAACAACCACAGCGACTATTATGGAGGAAAGAGAGCTGTCAGCAAAACCATCTGAGTCCACCATTATTGATGTTTCAGAGACTCTTTTCTCCTCTGCTCAGACTGAACAATTAGACAAGACATTATCTGAAAGCACTCTCACAATGACCTCCGAGAAGACTACTGCCAAAGATGTTCTGTCACCCTCAAGTTTTTTTTCAAGCTTGCCATTAACAGAGTCTGAAGCATCAGGAGATGAGACCTCTGATATGTTTAGCAAAGATTTCACAACCAGTTCCTCACTTCATACTACAAGAAAATCAGATGAAGATCTCACCAAAACACCATCTGAAACAATCTCAGTGTCCACCTCATCAGATGTTGTAGTTACACAAGATCAGACAACTGAGGCACATAGTAGAGAACATGTTTCATCTCTTGACTCTACTGTAACTAGCACAGCACATACATTAACATCACTGAGCACTGAGCAATCAACAGGAGGAACAGTTATAAGTGAAGGTATTACATCACATACAGCAACAACCACAGTGACTGTGATAGAGGACAAAGAGCTGTCAGCAAAACCATCTGAGTCCACCATTATTGATGTTTCAAAGACTCTGTTATCATCTGCACAGACTGAACATTTAGACAAAATATTATCTGAAAGCACTGTCACCATGACCTCAGAGATGACAACTGCCAAAGATATTTTGTCACCCTCAAGTTTTTTTTCAAGCTTGCCATCAACAGAGTCTGAAGCATCAGGAGATGACACATCTGATATGTTTAGCAAAGAGTTCACAACAACAAGTTCATTGTACACCACAAGCAAATCAGACAAAGAACTTGCCAAAACCACAGGAACAATCTCATTGTCCAGCTCAACAGACACAGTGGCTACAAGAGAACAGACAACTGAGACGCATAGTAGTGAACCTGTTTCTACTCTTGACTCTACTGTAACTAATACCGTACATACATTGACATCACTGAGCACTGAGCACTCAACAGGAAGAACAGTTATAAGTGAAGGTATTACATCACATACAGCAACAACCACAGCATCTGTGATGGAGGACAAAGAGCTGTCAGCAAAACCATCTGAGTCCACCATTATTGATGTTTCAAAGACTCTGTTATCATCTACACAGACTGAACATTTAGACAAAATATTATCTGTAAGCACTGTCACCATAACCTCAGAGATGACAACTGCCAAAGATGCTTTGTCACCCTCAAGTTTTTTTTCAAGCTTGCCATTGACAGAGTCTGATGCATCAGGAGATGAGACCTCCGAAATGATTAGCAAAGATTTCACAACCAGTTCCTCACTTCATACTACAATAAAATCAGATGAAACAACAGAAACAATCTCAATGTCCACCTCATCAGATGTTGTAGTTACACAAGATCAGACAACTGAGGCACATAGTAGAGAACCTGTTTCCTCTCTTGACTCTACTGAAACTAGCACAGCACATACATTAACATCACTGAGCACTGAGCACTCAATAGGAAGAACAGTCACAAGTCAAGATGTTACTTCACATCCTGCAACAACCACAGCGACTATTATGGAGGAAAGAGAGATGTCAGCAAAACCATCTGAGTCCACCATTATTGATATTTCAGAGACTCTTTTCTCCTCTGCTCAGACTGAACTATTAGACAAGACATTATCTGAAAGCACTGTCACAATGACCTCCGAGAAGACAACTGCCAAAGATTTGCTGTCACCCTCAAGTTTTTTTTCAAGCTTGCCATTAACAGAGTCTGAAGCATCAGGAGATGACACATCTGATATGTTTAGCAAAGAGTTCACAACAACAAGTTCATTGTACATCACAAGCAAATCAGACAAAGATCTTGCCAAAACCACAGGAACAATCTCATTGTCCAGCTCAACAGACACAGCGGCTACAAGAGATCAGACAACTGAGATGCATAGTAGTGAACCTGTTTCCACTCTTGACTCTACTGTAACTAATACCGTACATACATTGACATCATTGAGCACTGGGATCTCAACAGGACGAACAGTCACAAGTCAAGATGTTACTTCACATTCAGCAATAACCACAGCGACTGTTATGGAGGAAAGAGTGCTGTCAGCAAAACCATCTGAGTCCACCATCATTGATGTTTCAGAGACTCTTTTCTCCTCTGCTCAGACTGAACAATTAGACAAGACATTATCTGAAAGCACTGCCACATTGACTTCAGAGATAACAACTGCCAAAGATCTGCTGTCACCCTCAGGTATTTTTTCAAGCTTGCCATTAACAGAGTCTGAAGCATCAGGAGATGACACATCTGATATGTTTAGCAAAGATTTTTCCACAACCAGTTCCTCACTTCACACTACAAGAAAATCAGATGAAGATCTCACTAAAAAAACATCTGAAACAACAGAAAAAATCTCAGAGTCCACTTCATCAGATGCTGAAGTTAGACAAGATCAGACAACTGAGGCACATAGTAGAGAACCTGTTTCATCTCTTGACTCTACTGAAACTAGCACAGTACACACATTAACATCACTGAGCACTGAGCACTCAACAGGAAGAACAGTTATAAGTGAAGGTATTACATCACATACAGCAACAACCACAGCGTCTGTGATGGAGGAAAAAGAGCTGTCAGCAAAACCATCTGAATCCACCATTATTGATGTTTCAAAGACTCTGTTATCATCTGCACAGACTGAACATTTAGACAAAATATTATCTGAAAGCACTGTCACAATGACCTCAGTGATGACAACTGCCAAAGATGTGCTGTCACCCTCAGGTATTTTTTCAAGCTTGCCATCAGCAGAGTCTGAAGCATCAGGAGGTGACACATCTGATATGTTTAGCAAAGATTTCACAACCAGTTCCTCACTTCATACTACAAGAAAGTCAGATGATCTCATTAAAACACCATCTGACACAACAGAAACAATCTCAGTGTCCACCTCATCAGATGCTGTAGTTACACAAGATCAGACAACTGAGGCACATAGTAGAGAACCTGTTTCCTCTCTTGACTCTACTGTAACTAGCACAGCACATACATTAACATCACTGAGCACTGAGCACTCAACAGGAAGAACAGTTATAAGTGAAGGTATTACATCACATACAGCAACAACCACAGTGACTGTTATGGAGGACAAAGAGCTGTCAGCAAAACCATCTGAATCCACCATTATTGATGTTTCAAAGACTCTATTATCATCTGCACAGACTGAACATTTAGACAAAATATTATCTGTAAGCACTGTCACCATGACCTCAGAGATGACAACTACCAAAGATGCTTTGTCACTCTCAAGTTTTTTTTCAAGCTTGCCCTCTACAGTGTCTGAAGCATCAGGAGATGACACATCTGATATGTTTAGGAAAGAGTTCACAACAACAAGTTCATTGTACACCACAAGCAAATTGGACAAAGAACTCACCAAAACCACAGGAACAATCTCATTGTCCAGCTCAACAGACACAGTGGCTACAAGAGAACAGACAACTGAGACGCATAGTAGTGAACCTGTTTCCACTCTTGACTCTACTGTAACTAATACCGTACATACATTGACATCATTGAGCACTGGGATCTCAACAGGACGAACAGTCACAAGTCAAGATGTTACTTCACATTCAGCAATAACCACAGCGACTGTTATGGAGGAAAGAGTGCTGTCAGCAAAACCATCTGAGTCCACCGTCATTGAGGTTTCAGAGACTCTGTTTTCTTTAACAAACACAGCATATACGGATGAAAAAACACATGAAAGCACAACAACTTCACAGAAGACAACTACAAAAGAAGCTCTTAGACAGTCAAATTATTCTTCAAGCTTGCCATTAACAGAGTCTGAAGCATCGGGAGATGACACCTCTGAAATTTTTAGCAAAGATTTCACAACCAGTTCCTCACTTCAGACTACAAGAAAATCAGATAAAGATCTCATTAAAACACCATCTGAAACAACAGAAACAATCTCAGCATCCACCTTGTCAGATGTTGTAGTTACACAAGATCAGACAACTGAGGCACACAGTAGAGAACCTGTTTCATCTCTTGACTCTACTGAAATTAGTACAGGACATACATTAACATCAATGAGCACTGAGCACCCAACAGGAATAACAGTCACAAGTCATGATGTTACTTCACATACAGCAACAACCACAGTGACTGTTATGGAAGATGAAGAGCTGTCATCAAAACCATCTGAGTCCACCATTATTGATGTTTCAGAGACTCTGTTCTCCTCTGCTCAGACTGAACATCTAGAAGAGAAATTATCTGAAAGCACTGTTGCTATAACCTCAGAGAAGACAACTGCCTTAAAGCTGTTGTCACCAAACTCCCCATTGTACACTACAAGCAAATCAGACCAAGAACTCCCCAAAACCACAGGAACAATCTCATTGTCCAGCTCGTCAGACACAGCGGCTACAAGAGATCAGACAACTGAGACACATAGTAGAGAACCTGTTTCTACTCTTGACTCTTCTCTAACTAGTACTGTACATACATTTACAGCATTGAACACTGGCATTTCAACAGGACGAACAGTCACAAGTCAAGATGTTACATCACATAGAGCAACAACCACAGCGACTGTGATAGAGGACAAAGAGCTTTCAGCAAAACCATCTGAGTCTACCATATTTGATGAGACTCTGTTCTCTTCTGCTCAGACTGAACATTTGGACAAGATACTATCTGAAAGCACTGTCACAATGACCTCAGAGATGACAACTGCCAAAGACGTGCTGTCACCGTCACATGTTTTTTCAAGCTTGCCATCAACAGAGTCTGAGACATCAGGAGATGATACCTCTGATATTTTTAGCAAAGAATTTGTGACAAGTTCATTTTACATCACAAGCAAATCAGACCAAGAACTCACCAAAACAACAATCTTAGTGTCCAGCTCATCAGATGCAGTGGCTACAAGAGATCAGACAACTGAGGCACATAGTGGCGAGCCTGTTTCCACTCTTGATTCTACTGTAACTAGTACAATGCATACATTTACATCATTGAGCACTGTGGACTCAAAAGGGCAAACAGTCTCAACTGAAGATATTATGTCACATAAACCAACACCCACAGTGACTGTTATAGAGGACAAAGAGCTGTCAGCAAAACCATCTGAATCCACCATCATTGATGTTTCAGAGACTCTTTTCTCCTCTGCTCAGACTGAACATTTAGACAAGACATTATCTGTAAGCACTGTCACCATGACCTCAGAGATGACAACTGCCAAAGATATTTTGTCACCATCAAGTTTTTTTTCAAGCTTGCCATTAACAGAGTCTGAAGCATCAGGAGATGACACATCTGATATGTTTAGCAAAGATTTTTCCACAACCAGTTCCTCACTTCATACTACAAGAAAATCAGATGAAGATCTCACTAAAACACCATCTGAAACAACAGAAACAATCTCAGTGTCCACCTCATCAGATGCTGAAGTTAGACAAGATCAGACAACTGAGGCACACAGTCGAGAACCTGTTTCCTCTCTTGACTCTACTGAAACTAGCACAGTACATACATTAACATCACTGAGCACTGAGCACTCAACAGGAAGAACAGTTATAAGTGATGGTATTACATCACATACAGCAACAACCACAGTGACTGTGATAGAGGACAAAGAGCTGTCAGCAAAACCATCTGAGTCCACCATAATTGATGTTTCAGAGACTTTGTTCTCCTCTGCTCAGACTGAACATTTAGACAAGACATTATCTGAAAGCAATGTCACAATGACCTCAGAGATGACAACTGCCAAAGATGTTCTGTCACCATCAAGGTTTTTTTCAAGCTTGCCATTAACAGAGTCTGAAGCGTCAGGAGATGGCATCTCTGAAATTTTTAGTAAAGATTTCACAACCAGTATCTCACCTCATACTACAACAAAATCAGATGAAGATCTCACCAAAACACCATCTGACACAACAGAAAAAATCTCAGTGTCCACCTCATCAGATGCTGTAGTTACACAAGATCAGAAAACTGAGGCACATAGTAGAGAACCTGTTTCATCTCTTGACTCTACTATAACTAGCACAGCACATACATTAACATCACTGAGCACTGAGCACTCAACAGGAAGAACAGTCACGAGTCAAGATGTTACTTCACATACAGCAACAACCACAGTGACTGTTACGGAGGACAAAGAACTGTCAGCAAAACCATCTGAATCCACCATTATTGATGTTTCAGAGACTCTTTTCTCCTCTGCTCAGACTGAACATTTAGACAAGACATTATCTGAAAGCACTGTCACAATGACCTCAGAGATGACAACTGCCAAAGATGTTTTGTCACTATCAAGTTTTTTTTCAAGCTTGCCATTAACAGAGTCTGAAGCATCAGGAGATGACACATCTGATATGTTTAGCAAAGATTTTTCCACAACCAGTTCCTCACTTCATACTACAAGAAAATCAGACAAAGATCTCACTAAAACACCATCTGAAACAACAGAAACAATCTCAGTGTCCACCTCATCAGATGCTGAAGTTAGACAAGATCAGACAACTGAGGCACACAGTGGAGAACCTGTTTCCTCTCTTGACTCTACTGAAACTAGCACAGGACATACATTAACATCACTGAGCACTGAGCACTCAACAGGAAGAACAGTTATAAGTGAAGGTATTACATCACATACAGCAAAAACCACAGTGACTGTGATAGAGGACAAAGAGCTGTCAGCAAAACCATCTGAGTCCACCATAATTGATGTTTCAGAGACTTTGTTCTCCTCTGCTCAGACTGAACATTCAGACAAGACATTATCTGAAAGCACTGTCACCATGACCTCAGAGATGACAACTGCCAAAGATGTTCTGTCACTATCAAGGTTTTTTTCAAGCTTGCCATTAACAGAGTCTGAAGCGTCAGGAGATGGCATCTCTGAAATTTTTAGTAAAGATTTCACAACCAGTATCTCACCTCATACTACAACAAATTCAGATGAAGATCTCACCAAAACAACATCTGACACAACAGAAAAAATCTCAGTGCCCACCTCATCAGATGCTGTAGTTACACACGATCAGAAAACTGAGGCACATAGTAGAGAACCTGTTTCATCTCTTGACTCTACTGAAACTAGCACAGCACATACATTAACATCACTGAGCACTGAGCACTCAACAGGAAGAACAGTCACGAGTCAAGATGTTACTTCACATACAGCAACAACCACAGTGACTGTTACGGAGGACAAAGAACTGTCAGCAAAACCATCTGAATCCACCATTATTGATGTTTCAGAGACTCTGTTCTCCTCTGCTCAGACTGAACATTTAGACAAAATATTATCTGAAAGCACTGTCACAATGACCTCAGAGATGACAACTGCCAAAGATGTTTTGTCACCATCAAGTTTTTTTTCAAGCTTGCCATTAACAGAGTCTGAAGCATCAGGAGATGACACATCTGATATGTTTAGCAAAGATTTTTCCACAACCAGTTCCTCACTTCATACTACAAGAAAATCAGATGAAGATCTCACTAAAACACCATCTGAAACAACAGAAACAATCTCAGTGTCCACCTCATCAGATGCTGAAGTTAGACAAGATCAGACAACTGAGGCACACAGTAGAGAACCTGTTTCCTCTCTTGACTCTACTGAAACTAGCACAGTACATACATTAACATCACTGAGCACTGAGCACTCAACAGGAAGAACAGTTATAAGTGAAGGTATTACATCACATACAGCAACAACCACAGCCTCTGTGATAGAGGACAAAGAGCTGTCAGCAAAACCATCTGAGTCCACCATAATTGATGTTTCAGAGACTTTGTTCTCCTCTGCTCAGACTGAACATTCAGACAAGACATTATCTGAAAGCAATGTCACAATGACCTCAGAGATGACAACTGCCAAAGATGTTCTGTCACCATCAAGGTTTTTTTCAAGCTTGCCATTAACAGAGTCTGAAGCATCAGGAGATGGCATCTCTGAAATTTTTAGTAAAGATTTCACAACCAGTATCTCACCTAATACTACAACAAAATCAGATGAAGATCTCACCAAAACACCATCTGACACAACAGAAAAAATCTCAGTGTCCACCTCATCAGATGCTGTAGTTACACAAGATCAGAAAACTGAGGCACATAGTAGAGAACCATCTGAGTCCACCATTATTGATGTTTCAGAGACTCTGTTCTCCTCTGCTCAGACTGAACATTTAGACAAAATATTATCTGAAAGCACTGTCACAATGACCTCAGAGATGACAACTGCCAAAGATATTTTGTCACCATCAAGTTTTTTTTCAAGCTTGCCATTGACAGAGTCTGAAGCATCAGGAGATGACACATCTGATATGTTTAGCAAAGATTTCACAACCAGTTCCTCACTTCATACTACAAGAATATCAGATGAAAATCTCACCAAAACACCATCTGAAACAACAGAAACAATCTCAGCATCCACCTTGTCAGATGTTGTAGTTACACAAGATCAGACAACTGAGGCACATAGTAGAGAACCTGTTTCCTCTCTTGACTCTACTGAAATTATTACAGGACATACATTAACATCAATGAGCACTGAGGACACAAAAGGACAAACAGTCTCAAGTGAAGTTATTACATCACATACAGCAACAACCACAGTGACTGTGATAGAGGACAAAGAGTTTTCAGCAAAACCATCTGAGTCCACCATTATTGATGTTTCAGAGACTCAGTTCTCTTCTACAAAAACAGAATATATGGATGAAAAAACATATGAAAGCACAACAACTTCACAGAAGACAACTGCCAAAGATGTGCTGTCACCATCAAGTTCTTCTTCAAGTTTGCTATCAACAGAGATTGAAGCTTCAGTATATGACACATCTGAGGACAATAAGTTCACAACAAGTCCTTCATTGTACACCACAACCAGATCAGACCTAGATCTCAACACAACCAAAGCAACAATCTCAGAGTCCAGCTCAACAGATGCTGAGGTGACAAGAGATAAAACTGATCACTCGACAGTAAATGACTTTGCAACAACAGGTTCTTCATTGCACAGCACAACCAAATCAGACCAGGCATTCACTAAAACACCATCTGACACAGCAGAAACAATTCTCACTGACTCTCCTGTAACTAGCACAGAACATACATTTACATCAAGCACTGTGGACTCAAAAGGTCAAACAGTCACAAGTCAAGATATCATATCACATAAGGCAACAGTGGCTGTGTTGGAGGACGAAAAGCTGTCTGCAAAACCATCTGAATCCACCGTCACTGATGTTTCAGAGACTCTTTTCTCCTCTGCTCAGCCTGGACATTTTGGTACTTTCACAAGTACAATTATACCAAAGAGGACAACATCCAAAGATGTTCTGTCACTGTCAAGTTTTGCTTCCATTTTGCCATCTTCAGAGTATGATGGTTCAGGAGATGACACCTCTAATATATTCAGTAAAGAGTTCACAACAAGCTCTTCACTTCATATTACAATTAAATCAGACGATGAAATCACCAGAACTACAACTCCTGTTAAAATGCAAACAGAGCAAGCTGCCACACTAGCCCTTTCCACAGCACCTTCTACAGACATGACAAATACAAGCTCTGTGTGGACTTCAACTCATATAGAGATCCCAAGAATTCAGCCAACAGAGAGACATCAAACAGAATCCCTTTCCACATTTCCCTCTACCATCTCAGATGAAAAAGTTCAGGAGGAGGTTTCAAGTGATGAAGACAGAATTACACAGACAACTAAATCATATGATCATTATATTGTAGCCACTGATGAGGCAGAAATTCATGAGACTGACCAAACATCAAAACCAGTGAGGTCTGAAAGTTCTTCACATTTCACGTCATCCACAACCGAATTGTTTTCTAACACAGTCCAAACAGTAATTACAGACTCAACTTCTGAACAAGGCAGTGGAGACATATCTGAAAATGAAGTAGTTGAAGATAGTGGTTCTGGTCAGATATCTTCTGCTGTTGTAGAATCAATTCCTCCTCAAGTTACACCATCAGAGGACAAGACAACTGTTGTTGGTTATGAGTCAATTGCTTCTTCTGGAGTGCAGCCATCAGAAAATATAACTGCAAGAATAGATGTTAAAACAACTGTGAGTGGAGAAGCTAGATCAAGCTCATTTTTTACTCTTACCACATCTCCCTCATCTATGATCAAAACAGTCACAAGTCAAGAGGTCATGACACCTCAAAGAGAGATTGTCTCCTCAGCAACTGAATTTGAATCAAGTTACACAACACCACAGCCTGTTAGTACAAGATTCACAGAGTCTGTGGTTGCCACCCATACAGCCCCAGAGTCTTCCAGACCTTCTCATACTATTACAGAATCACAGTTGACTAGACAGACTACAGAATCAAGTCATACTGCAATTGGATCAAGTAAACTTAGCCACACTTCAGTGGCAACAGTTGAATCTGGCCATAGTGTACCTTCAGCTATCCAAACAACTCCTGGTTCTTTTAAGCACAGCCAAACATCAACAGTCACTGAAGGTTACAGAGCGACTTCAGCTCCTCTCAAGACAAGAACAATGTTTACATCACCTTCTAGCAAAAGCCATAGCAGGCACACAACAATCTCATCTGTAGATTCAGAGGATGACACAACAGATGAAGAAGGATCAGGGGAGTCTCCTGTCATGCATGTTTCATCAGCAGCCATCAAAACTCAGACCGGTTCTCCTACAGTTCATATAACCAGCACTGGCTTAACAGAACTTGACAGGGACATCACTGTAACACAAAGCTTGAGCTCCGTCACATCTGCCTTTGTAGACAGAGAGGGCTCTGGTATTGTTGCAGATGACCAGGAAACCACTCAACTAGAGGGTTCTGGTGAGGAGGACAGAGCAAGTTCAACAACTGAAATGTATGATAATTATACTGTGGCCACAGATAAGGCAGAAATCAGTGAGTCTTATCACACAGCAGAGCCAGTAAGTTTTTCAGGTTCCCCCCATTACACATCCTTTACGACTGAAATATCCCCAGCAGATCTTGAGTCAGAGCCACAGACAACTGAAACCGCACCTGCTCCAGTTGTGTCAAGCACATCTGAAACTTCATCAGTGTCAGAGACACAAAAGAGTACCTTACAGCCAAGTACTCCAGAAATCAACTTGAATGAGTTTTCATTATCAACCACAAAGGATGACAAGGAATTTTCTTCACCCGGAGATCCTACTGATGAGATATCCAAAACACCAACAACTGAGTCATATGAGGACCTAACTGTTAGAACTGATGAAGCAGAAGTATATGAAACTGAGGAGAACACTCAAGTCAACTTAGGTTTCTCAAGTGCTGCATCTGTCACTGGCAGTACAGATTTCATACATCAGACAACTTTATCCCCTTTTTCCTCATTCCTGAGCTCCACTCAGTCAACTGTAACATTTACAACTTCACTTTCAGAGGATGGCAGTGGGGAAGACTCAACAGAGGGGGATGGAGCAGAAGATGATGGATCAGGTGATGACATAACTCCTGTGACATCGTCACCTTTGCTCTCAAAGATGACAGAAACAACGATTAGCATGACACCCTTTAGCTCAGTCAGCAGTGGACAAGACAGTACAGACAAAGTAGTTTCACACAGAACCACAACACCTCAAATG
Source organism: Chanodichthys erythropterus (assembly GCF_024489055.1). Lineage (NCBI taxonomy): Eukaryota > Metazoa > Chordata > Actinopteri > Cypriniformes > Xenocyprididae > Chanodichthys > Chanodichthys erythropterus. Next base: position 43,997,703 of record NC_090233.1, read on the forward strand.
AGTGTGTTCTCAAGCACAAATGCTGAAGGTATCACTCTGGTCTCAGAGACAGCACAGACAGAGCAGGAACCTTCTGTTGGTTCTGTCTCAGAGTCAACATCCACTAGCTTCACTGGTCCCGAAACACATTCTGATGTGG